>NC_056742.1:498427130-498727130 GCF_019279795.1 Protopterus annectens
TTTTTAACTTTTTTTAAAATTTAAATGTCTTCCCCAACCTTTACTAAAGCCCCAATTCCAGCATCCCCAACCCATGTTACTGCCACCACCATGCTTCACTGTGGGGATGGTGGTGTTTTGGTGATGCAAAGTGTTTTTGCACCAAATGTACCTTTTGGAATTGTGGCCAAAATGTTCAGCATAACACATTTTCCCACATGGTTTTGGGAGACTTAATGTGGTGTTTTGTAAGTTTTAGCTGTTGGATGTTTTTCTTTCAGTTTTGCAACTGTTGCCCCATAGGCTAGACATGGAGAATATGGGATTTTGTCACATGAAGTACACAACCAGTACTTGCCAGAATTTCATGCAGGTCCTTCAGTGTTGCTGTAGGTCTCTCTGCAGCCTCCCTGACCAGTTTTCATCTGGTCGTGTCATCAGTTTTGTAGTGACATCCAGATGTGCATGTTTTCACTGTTGCAGTCATCACACTTGGGTTATCCTGCCAGGGGTAGCCCTCAGTTGGCCCAAATACCAGAGGCTTAGTATTTCTGCGTCGGTTGCCGTCACTTCAAGACTGACATGAGATTGTGAGGAGTATAAAAACAGGCAGCAAACGCCATTTCATCAGGCTTTCTTGCAGAGGAGTCCAAAGTAGAAGCAGTTCACACGAGTGCCAGCCGCAACCAGCGCTACCTGAGTTTTTGTTCTGAAATTAAATCATCCTGAAGTCTTCAAAAGCCAAGTACCCCATTGGTGATCCTTTTTCTTGTGCTAACCAATGTCACAGTTAACAATTGTCTTGCTTGTGGAAAGCAAGTACCACACATTTCCATTACTGCGTCACCTGCTTAGGCCCAGACCACAACATTCTTGGCATCTGTTTTGCCGTGTTCCAGGCCCAAACTTTTTGTTGTCGGGCCCTTATTGTAGCTGAATACTTTCATTCTCTATCTCCAGTTTCCAAAACTGCTTTGGTAAGCCATTCGACTTCCGATCTGCAAAAATGTAAGGATAAAGACAGACTACACAGGTCCAAAACTACCGGCTATGCTTCTGTTAAGCTAGTCGCCAGTTTGCTGGTACTCCGTGAGGTGCTTTCGCACCCCCTGATGCTCACTTCGATGGGTTCGCAGGCTGCTGTCCAGACTCATTTAGTCTGGTATGCTATGAGACTACTTTGACTCTAGAACCTGTGGATGTCTTCCTTGGGTCTGGAGCCACTGTGTAATCACCGGCTTTTGAGGATGTTCTTCACACTACAGATATTAGACTTAAACAGACTTCTTTTGCGTCTTCAGTTCTAAATTTAGTTTCTAAGGCGAAGAGTATGAGCTATGCCTAAAAAAAGAAAACCTAACTCCTGCTTCCTTGTCACAATCTTGGATGCTTAAAATGGCATTTGACCATACTGATTAGGGAAAACCACCCTTCCCCTGCTAAACGAATGACTGGTCTCCTGCAGCTTTATCTGACCAAGAGTCTGATGACTGAGGCTTCTGAATATGAAGACGTGCCTTTATCTGCCTGAGGATTCAGATGCAGATGAATACATTCCTTCTGCCCTCCCCTCCAGAGGATTTTTCTTTTGGTGAAACCTTACATACTTTGAGAGAACATTTCCATTGGAGCCTCGGGGGGGGGGGGGTGTTTTAGATTTACCACAGCACAGACCCTTGGCTAATCCCTCCTGTTCTGGATGTTGTGGATTAGGTCTTCATGGTTAAGAGTTACTTCTGACACTTTACCCCTTGCTCCTAGGAAACCTTATTGGTACTAGAGTCCCTGACTCAAATTTCTTTTCAGAAATCCTGCTGCTGAACCTCTGACCCAGAGGTTATCTCCAAAGGACCTAAAGGAATAAAAGCAACTTCAGCTAGGAATCCCACTCCCATGGACAGCGTTTTCAGAGTTTTAGACAGATGGGGTAAAAATTCTACACCTCTGCAACTCGCCATTAGAACTTTGGTTATTTCCACATGCTGACATACCAGCAGCATACTATGGAACTTGAGCAAAAATTATCTACATTTCCTGACTGTGCAGAAAATAGAATTATAGGAGCTTATGCATTCTGCAAGCCAAACAGCAAACATACCCTGCAATGTTTGATGCCCTGGAAGCGTCTTGCAGGGCAGCAGTCACAGGTTCTGTACTAAAAAGGCGTGCCTGTCTTTAGGAGCAGACCTTGCCAGACCATGTCTAATCAAAATTAATGGATGCTCCTGAGCAAGAACAATCTGGTACCAAAGCAGAAGGTTTTAAAGATGGAAGAAAAGGTAGTCTTTTCAGACGGTCAAGATTTTTTTTGTAAGTTCAGCCTTCAAGATTCAGTAGGCATTGCCCCTCAAAACATTGGTTCTTTCCAGCCCCTTCAAGGCCAACTCAAACTAGACCCAGGGGAGACTGACCAGCCAGATTAGTCTCAAGGTATGCAGAGATCTAAGCAATGGAGTTGTCCACTTCTAAAGCAGGGAGTGCCAAGCCCCACCCCCTTATGGAAAGTATTCACAATGACTTCTCAACTCCACTCCTCCCCTCTGCCCAATTGCTTGTGCCTCTAGGAGGAAAATTCTCCCACCATCAAAACTGGGCCTCCATCTCAAACTACCGATGGGTCCTCAATGTAGTATCGCAAGGGTACAAATTTTTTTTCCACACGCTGCCAACCCTAAAAGGATCCCCAGACCCTTCTCCAAACAAGTGGGTAGAGGCACAAAACCAAGTTCAGTCCCTGCTCACCAGAAGGGCAATTCAGCCTGTTCCTGCAGAACAGGTAGGCTAAGGTTTTTATTCTAGACTTTTCTGGTACCCAGAAAAGAGGGCACACTGTGCCCAATCTTAGATCTGTCCATTTTAAACACCTTCCTGGTGGTACCAAAATTCAAAATGCTTACCATACAGCAGCTTATGCTGTCCAAAGATGCCTGGTTAGCCACCCCTAGCTTAAAAGGAGGCCCCTAGCCTAAAAGGAGGCCTATCTGCACACCTCAATTGAGGACTCCTGCAGGAATTATCTACATTTCAGGGCAGGATCTATGCGTTCAGTTTTTTGCATTCCCCTTTGGTTTATCAGTTGCTCCCATAGTTTTCACAAAATGCCTGGCTCCTGCCATTGCCTATTGCAGACAGAGAAATATTCTAGTTTACCATTACTTGGATGATGGCTTGATTTCAGGTGGACAGTCAGGGAAAGCTTCTGCAGCACATGAAATTTGTAAAGTACCTTCTAACCTCCCTGTGGTACACTAACAACAATGAAATTCAAACTAGTCAAATTGTATTCCTGGGAGCAAGCTTGGACAATGCAAACCGGATGGCATTTCTTACTCCAGAAAAACAAGGCTGCCTGACAGGCTACTTCACTCAAATGGCCACCAGAACCCAGCTATCTGCAAGGAAAATCCTGCGTGCTTCAGAGTTCTTGGTCTCCTGCATTGTACTAATACCATATGCCCAACCTGCGTATGAGGTAACTTCAATGGTACTTTAAGTCTTTGGTGCCAACATTCCCAGGACCTGGAAACTGTAATTCCTATATTACCTTTTCAAAGGAAAGAGTTCCTTTGGTGGGCAGCAGCATGCAGCCATGAGGCTTCCCTTTACACAACCCCATTCCACCCAGACCCTAACCACAGATGCATCAGACTATGCCTAGGGTGCACATCTGGATGGCAGGTGCATTCAGGGCCACTGGAGCCCAAATCAAAAACTCTGCTTATCAGCCAAAAAGAGATGCTACATGTTCAGCATGCTCTACAGCTTTCAGATCTCTGCTGTCACCTGGGCACCTACTAATTAAAACCAACACCACCACAGTGATGTGTTACATCAAGCAGGGTGGAACCCACTCTTGCCCACTGCAGGATAGCCATGACCCTGTGGAACACTGCTGCAGCCATACATATTTACCTGCAAGCTCAATTCCTGCCAGGCAACCAAAACTCTCTGGCAGATGACTTAAGCAGAAATCTCCTAGACCCACACGAGTGGCAATTAAACCACAACACCTTCAGCCTTGTGAACCATAAATGGGGTACCCCGAAGGTGGACCTTTTTGCCCCCCCTACAGCCACCAGTTCAGCAAATTCTGCACCAGGGTATCTCAAGCAAGGCGTGGAAAGTGAATGACCTATTCTAGTGGGCAAACCTCTCAATCTATGCATTTACCCCTCTGCCTCTTGCAATAATGGAGGACAGACCAAGAGCTATCCTGATTGGCCCAGTCTGGCCATGCCAACACTGGTACCCACTACTGCAGTCTGTCACCAGTGCTCCGTAGCACCTACCACAGATCCAAACGTGCCTGACTGAGCAGGAGGAACAGTTCTTGCATCTGCAATTGCAAACCTTGAGCCTTGCAGTCTGGTTTATTCCTATGCTGACAAGTGGAAAAGGAATTGATCTTAGTGTTTCACGGTTGCAGTCATTACATTTGGGTAATCCTGCTGGCAGGTTGCCCTCAAGTCGGCCTGAATTCCAAAGCCCTGGGTCCTGCATTGGCTGCTGTCATCCTTTCCCTGACGTCAGGTAATCGGGGGTATAAAACATGTGGCTGACGCCATTTTCTTTAGTCTTGCTGCACAGTGGCAGAGGCAGTTTGCAGGTGCCGGTCGGCCGACTCCTGAGATTTTTGAGTTTCAGATCGGACGTTTTCTACAGAGCCAAGTGCTCCGTTGGGGAAACTTTTTTTTTTCTTGCTCTGGACTGATGTCAAAGTTAATGGCTGTATTTCTTGTGGGAAGCAAATGCCTCATAAGGACTTTCGTTCTTACTGTATTCTTGCCTGGGCCCTGAACATAGCATTCCAGGTTGACTGTTTTGTGCTAGATTTAACCAACGTACTATTAAGCGTCTGCCTGATTTTTTTTGCATTAAGCTACTATGGATGCAGGTGTAATTGTCCAGAAATGTCTGAAAGCCATCTGGCTACCAGATTTCACAAACTCAAAGAAAGACCACCGAGGTCCAAAGGCAACGAGGCTTCTCCTGAGCTGGTCACCGGTTCTCAATGAGGCACTTTCGCAGCCCCTGACGCCCGCTACTTTAGAGTCACAGGCCGCTACAGACTCCCACGTGGAGTCTGCTATGCTGCTGTTAACTCAAGGTATTGGAGCCTTGGATGCTATTTCTTCAAATGGGTCCAGAGCCACTGAGCAGCCACCGGCTTCTGAGGGTATATTCAGACCTAAACATCTATACATTGAACAGATTTCAAAGACAAAGAAGCAAGCTCGAGCCACGTGGACAGGCCTCCATGCCCAAAAAGCAGATGCTCAAAATGGCCGATGACTTGATTACCTTCATCAGGGGTTCCCATCCCCATCCTGATAAGAGGCCTAGGCAAGAGACTATGAATCTTCAGATCCGGTTTCCATTTCCTGATTCCTCTTCTGATCAGGAATGTTATTTTCCCCCCATGAGGATTCTGATGCTGAAGAATCTATACCTTCAGCTTCTCCAGAGGACTTTTCTTTTGGGGAAACCTTACATACCATGAGGGAGCACTTCCACTGGGAGAGCCAAGATTTTTCAGAATCTAAAAAGACTGATTTCCTATTACTACCTCAGCACAAGCCACTAGCCATCCCACCTGTTAGACATTGTAGATGGTGTTTTCGGAGTCTAGTCTTACCCCTGACTCCTTACCTCCAGCTCCTGTTGAGCCTGACGGATATTACAGGGTTCCTGACTTTCATAAATTTCTTTTTAAAAACTCTGCTGCAGACCCATAAACCATTCTGTGTCCCAAGGAAGTTGAGGCTTCTGCTGCAAGAAACCCTATCCCCTCTGGCAGGGATTCTAGGGCACTGGATAGATGGAGAAAAGTTTACACATCTGCTGTCTTGGCTATAAGGGCTTTAAACTGTCAGTTTCATATGCTCAAATATCAGAAACATGTCATGGCACTGCTTAAACAGAAAATAAACTGAATGTGCAGAAAACAAGGAAATGCAGGATTTATTGCATGCAGTTGAACAAGTTGGAAACCATACTTTGCAATATGGTTTTGATTCTTTAGAGGCCTCCTGCAGGGCCGCAGTTACAGGTTCTGTAATTAGGAGGCATGCTTGGTTAAAGGAACAATCTGCCAGATCATGTTAAAGTTAAATAGATGCACCTTTACAGCATGATACTTTGTTTGGTGTGAAGGCAGAAGAGGTGTTAAAGAAAATGGAGGGCAAAGCTAAATCTATGCAAACAGTCAGTTTTTACAAGTACAGCCACCTAGGTTTAGTAGACATTGGCCAACAAAGAACTGGTCCTTTCCTGTGTCACAGACCTCAAAGGGGCAGACCCAGATGCCCTAGAGGCAGATCCCAGGCACAAGGTTCATTCTGCTCAAAACAATGGGGGGCTTCTACTTCCAAAGTTGAAGACAAATCACTACCATTCAGGAAACAGTCCCAATGACTTCCCCCTGTCTGCACCAAGCACTTCTCCTGGCAGCCCCCTTGAGGGGAATACTAGCAAAATTTCTCAAAATTGGCACATAATACCCACTTGTCCTGGGTTATAAAATAGTCACAGGGCTACAAGTGCGGTTTCCATACCCTGCCAAAAGCAAACGGCTAGCCAGATCTGCCAAACAATCAATGGGCAGAGGCATATAAACAAGTCTCATCCCTCGTGGACATGGGGGGGGGCATTCATTTAGTACCAGAACAAGAGCAGGAACAAGGATTTTAAGACTGATGTTAGTGTTACCCTGCTGCAGTCATCACACTTGGGTTATCCTGCTGTCAGGCGGTCCCGCAGTCGGCCCGAGTTCCAAAGTCTTGGTCCGGTGTCTGATCTTGCTTCTTCCCTGATGTCAGTGCGCCAGGGGTATAGGAGGCATCCAACGCCATTTTCTTCTGTCTTTCTTGCTGCACGGTGCCCGTAGCAGAAGGTAAGTGCTGGTCAGCCGACACCTGAGATTTTTTAATCTAATTTCAGTCCGGTCTTCAAAGCTAAGTACCCCGTTGGGGAACCTTTTCTTGCCTCAGTCCGATGTCAGAAAATTAACTATTAATTGTATTTCTTGTGGGAAGCAAATACCTCATAAGGACTTTCATTCTTACTGTATACCTTGCCTAGGCCCAGACCACAACGTCACTGGTTGTCTGTTTTGTGCTAGGTTCAATAAGCGAACTATGAAGGGATGTTTTGATTTCGCTCGACACTACTTCAGTAGGAAATTTAATTATACTGTGCCATCTGAGCAACAGACTACCGGCGTGCATAAAAAATGCAAAGATAGGCAGCCTAGATCCAAGCCAGACTCTGAGGCCTCAGCTGGGCCAGTCGCCGGTTTTCAGTGAGGTGCCTACACAGCCCCTGACCGCAGAATTGGAACCCCAGACCACTTTGGATCCTCAAGCAGAGTACTAGGCTGACAGCCATTTCCTTTAGGCCCTACCGACAACATTGCAGAAGGAGAAGCCAGTGCTGTGGAAACACCTTCGGCTACAGAAGGTGTCTTCAGACTACTCTCTGCATAAAATCTTGTGCTAAGCTTAAGACTCCTTTAAAGCCTAAAAAGACTACAGTCTCCAGTTCAAGGCCCCATGCCCAAGAAAAACAGATGCTTACGATGGCTGAAGATTTGATTACTATGATCAGGGGTTCCCAACCCCCCCCCCCCCGACAAAAGGCCAAGACAGGAGGATTATGCCTGTTCTGATCAAGTTTCTATTTCCTCAGACTCCTGAGGAACAGGATTACTCTTTTCCCCCTTATGAAGATTCTGATGCCAAAGATTCCATTCCCTCAGCATCTCCCTTTGAAGACTATTCCTTCGGGGAAACCATTCATACCATGAGGGTACACTTCCACTGGGAAGGTTAGGACTACTCAGACTTGAAGAAAAGGCTCAGAGTTTTTTACTTCCCCAGCACAGACCACTTGCTATCCCTCCAGTTTTAGACATTGTGGATGATGTCTACTTAGAACTAGTCTAAATCCAGATTCTCTGCCTCCTGCTCCAGCCAAACCAGACAGATATTAGAGTACTTGACTCTCTCAAATTCCTTTATAAAAGCTCTGTTGCTGATCCAGAGAATCTCCCAGGGTCTCAAAGGGGCTAAGACTTCTATGGCTAAAAATCCTGTGCCCTCTGAAAGGGACTCCAGAGCACTAGATAGGTGGGGGAAGAAAGTTTACACCTCAGCTACTCCTGCTATGAGAGCACTAAATTGTCAATTTCACATGCTGAAATATCAACAATTCCTAATGTCTCAATTAAAACAAAAGATGAACACATTCTCAACAGTCTGAATTCAAGGAAATGCAGGATCTGTTGCATGCAGCTGAACAGGTGGGCAAACATACTTTACAATGTGGATTTGATTCATTGGAAGCTTCCTGTAGAGCAGCTGTTACTGGGTCTGTCATACATAGGCATGCTTGGTTAAAGGAACAAACCCTGCCTGATCATGTTAAAGCAAAGTTACTAGATGCACCTTTACAGCAGGATGTCTTATTTGGGGTTAAGGCAGAAGAGGTTTTAAAGAAAATGGACAATAAGGCAGTCTGCAGGCGGGCAAAGATTTCTTACAGGTACAACCCCCTCGCTTCAGCAGAAATTGGCCAACAAAAAATTGGTCCTTTCCAGCTTCTGACAGACCACAGAGGGGTCGATACAGATGCCCAAGGGGCAGAGGTCAAGCACAAATCCCTTACCAACCTAGTCAATGGGGCACTGCAACACAAAGGGGAGGAGAAGACAGGCTCCAAACTATTAGAAGACAAACACAATGACTTAACCCTCAATCTGCCAAGAAAAGCTCTCTTGGCAGCTCCCTTGGGAGGAAAATTAGCACTTTTTGCAGACAACTGGCGCATAATCACAAAGGGCAAATGGGTTCTAGACATTATCTCACAAGGATACAGATTCCGTTTCCACACTTTACCAAGGAGAAAAGGAATGTCAAACCTGCCACCAAATCTATGGGCAGAGGCACAAAAACAAATTGCAGCTCTCATGCACATGAGAGCTATTCAACTGGTACCTACACAGGAGCAAGGCCAAGGATTTTACTGTAGGCTTTTCCTAGTCCCCGAAAAGGACAATGCATGGAGACCCATTCTGGACCTTTCAGTTTTAAATACCTACTTGCAAGTTCCCAAGTTCAAAATGCTAACACTACAGCAGCTTCTTCCCTTGTTGGGCAAGAAGGCTTGACTAGTAACGTTGGACCTCAAGGAGGCATACCTGCATGTCCCTATCAGACAAAATTGCAGAAGATGCCTCCTTTTCATTGCAGGTTCAACCCATCACCAATTCTCTGCACTGCCCTTTGGCTTATCTACTGCGCAGAGGGTATTCACAAAATGCCTGGCACCAGTAATTGCGTACTGCAGACAGAGGAATTCAAAAATACCCATACCTGGACGACTGCCTCATCCAAGCAGAAAGCAAGGACATTCTTGCATCTGGCGTTTGTCAAACACCTAAGTTGCCTAGGGTACACAGTAAACTAAAAAATCAAAACTAGTTCCCTCACAGAACATGACATTCCTGGGTGCCAGCTTGAATACAACGGCCCAGATGGTTTATCTCACGCCAGAAAAGCAACTGCAACTAACTCATTACTTCAAAATAATGGCAACAAAGACCCAACTCCTTGCAAGAAAAACTATGCAGGCCTTGTGATTCATGGCATCTTGCATACTACTACCATTTGCAAAACTGCATATGAGGAAATTACAATGGTACCTGAAAAGCATATGGACTCAACACAGCCACAGCTTGTAAACAATGATACAACTCATTCCCTGCCTTCAACAGGAGTTTCTGTGGTGGTCACAGGCATGTTACCTCAAGGGTCAGCCTTTCACCTTACCCCCAGCCAGGCAGACTATGACAACAGATGCATCAGACTATTCCTGGGGGGCACACATGGCAGGACACTGCGTTCAAGGCAAATGGGCTACAGATCAAAGAAATCTGCACATCAATCAAAAAAATGCTAGCTGTACAGAATGCACTGACAGCCTTCAAGGACCTCTTACATCCAGGGCAACTTATATAATGACAGACAATACCACAGTAATGTGGTACATAAACAAGGGGGTACACACTCCTACCCTCTATACAGGCAAGCAATGACCTTGTGGAACACAGCACTGACTTACCAAGTTCTATTACAAGCACAATTCCTGCCAGGATGAAAACACATTGGCAGACTACCTAAGCAGGAACATCATGGATCCCCACAAGTGGAAACTGGATCCACAAGTATTTGCAATGATCACTCAAACATGGGGGCACCCAGACAACCTGTTTGCCAGCCCCCAAAACTATCAACTATCAAAATTTTGCACAAGGACATTCCTCCAAGCTTGGAAAGTGGACGCACTCTCATTCAATTGGAAAATGTTGACAGTATATGCCTTCCCTCCATTGCCCCTTCTAACAGTGCTGCTGAGTCAGAATGGAGAAACCACGAATGATGCTCATTGCCCCAGACTGGCCACACCAGCAATGGTACCCACTACTAAGGAACATGGCCCACGGCCCTCCATGGATTTTACACAAATTCCTCATCTGTTCGCACAGCAAGACAGTATGATTCTACACAGCCAGCTCAAGGTATTAAATCTGGCTGCATGGCAAATCACCTAAACAGCAAACTCCTCTTTCACAAGCTGTTATGGATGCCATTCTGGAGGCCAGGAGGCCCAGCACCAGCAAAGCTTACTCAGACAAATGGAAAAGATTTTGCGCCTGGAACCAAGGCCACAATCCCCTTGAGCCGAACATACCTCAGATTCTACAATATTTAACTGAGATGTTAAACAAAGGAGTTTCCTTTTCATCTATTAAAATACATGCCTCAGCTATTTCAGCTCATTACAACACAGATCCTCCCTTATTTTCACATCCACTTCTAAGGCAGTACTTCAGAGGGGCCAAAAACATAAGGCCTCCCAGGAGAGCACCAATGCCAACTTGGTTCAACTTTTGTTCTGGAAAAACTTACGCTACCACCTTTTGAGCCAGCTTTCTCAGCAGATTTAAAGTTTATATCATGGAAAACTGCCCTGTTGCTAGCAATTACTTCAACCAGAAGAGTCTCAGAGCTACAGGCACTAATGGCAGTGGAGCCTTTTTTCATTTTTCATCACGACAGTTTCTCTACGAACTCACCCCTCCTTTATGCCAAAGGTGGTATCCAGTGTGGCTCTCAAACCATCCATTTACCTACCTTTTTTCCAAATCCACAGAATAAAGGAGAAAGTCCTGCACTCCTTGGACATTCACAGAACTACGTTACTACTTTGATAAAACTAAGGCTTTCAGAAAATCTGAACAGTTATTTGTATCCTATGTTGCAGCATCACAAGGAAAGGCGATCTCAAAACAAACCATTTCAAAATGGATAGGGCATTGCATACGTTTTTGCTACACATCATGGAAAACCAGATGTTCATGAATACAGCTGCAGTCATAACACTTGGGTTATCCTGCCAAGAGGCGGGTCCTCGGTCGGCCTAATTCCAAAGTCTAGGTCCGGCGTCGGTTGTCGTCGCTTCTTCCCTGATGTCAGTGCGGCAGGGGTATAGAAGAGGCAGCTGATGCCATTTTCTTCAGTCTCTTGCCGCGCGGTGCCCAAAGCAGAAGCAGTTCGCAAGTGCCGGTCGGCCAGCTCCTGAGATTTACGAACAGTATTTCAGCAGAAGTAGTCTTTAAAGCTAAGTACCCCATTGGGGAAACTTTTCTTGCCTCTGACCAATGTCAGACAAAGTTAATTGCATTTCTTGTGGGAAGCAAATACCGCATAAGGATTTTCACTCTTACTGTATACCTTGCTTAGGGCCAGACCACGACGTCTCGGCCTGCCGTTTTTGTGCTAGGTTTAACGAGCGCACTAAGCTCTGGGCGGAGTTCGCCCTTCATTATTTTGGCAAATTTAATTGTCAGATGCACAGACTCCAGTTTTAGGCAAGACTTAAGGATAAGGACACATCTGAGGCCTGCACAGAGTACTGAGATCACCCTTAGGCCGACTATCAGTTCTCAGCGAGGCACCTACGCAGCCCCTGACTACCGATGAAACTTTTACCGGCGACTTCAGTACCAGAGGCCGCAGGATCCTGTCTCCATTCCCACTGCAGATACCGACACCACTCTTGGCAGGGAAACCGAAAATTTAGCGAGGCCTGCCATTTCTGAAGGTGTTTTCAGGCCTACCACCTCCTCTATTAAATCATTCACTAGATCTAAAGCTGCAATGAAAATTAAACGGGGTCCTCAGACCCCCACTCTAGGCCCCATGCCTAAAAAAACAGATGCTTAAAATGGCTGAAGACCAGGATTATGCCTATTCCCCATTTGAAGACTCTGATGCTGAGGAGTCTATTCCCTCTGTCCCCCCCCCCCCCCCGAGGACAACTCTTTTTTGGGGAAACCCTGTGTACATTGAGAGCACTTCCACTGGGAAGGCCAAGATCACTCAGATTCCAAGAAAAGGCTCGGAATTTCTACTTCCCCAGCATAGACCCCTGGCTATTCCTCCAATCTTAGATATTTTGGATGATGTGTACACAGAAGCCAGTCTTAAGACTCATTACCTCCAGCCCGTGTTAAACCAGACAGATATTACCGGGTTCCTGATTCTCATCAGTTCCTTTATAAAAGCCACACTGCTGACCCAGAAACAATTTCACAGGGTCCCAAGGGGATTAAGGCCTCTACTGCTAAAAGCCCTTTACCTTCAGGGAGAGATTCTAGAGCATTAGAAAGGTGGGGGGGAAAGGTGTATACATCAGCCACTTTAACCATGAGGGCATTAAACTGTCAATTTCATATGTTAAAGTATCAACAGTTCTTGCTATCTCAGCTGAAATGCAAAATGACGCAAACAGAACCAGACTTGAAAGAGTTGCAGGATTTGTTGCATGGAGCAGAACATGTGGGGAAACATACCTTGCAGTGTGGTTTTGATGCTTTAGAGGCCTCATTTAGAGCTGCTGTCACGGGGTCTGTCATACGTAGACATGCTTGGCTCAGAGCAAACCTTACCAGATCATGTCAAAGCAAAGTTATTAGATGCACCACGACAAAAAGATGTATTCGGTGTTAAAGCTGAGGAGGTACTAAAGAAAATGGAGGAAAAAGCGAAATCTATGCAAACAGTTAGATTTCTTGCAGGTGCAGCCTCCGCTTCAGGAAAGCTGGCCTTATTTTCAAAAAATGGCACATTTTTACAAAGGTCAAATGGATTCTGGATATTGTAGACAGAGGCTACAGGTTCCACTTTCACACCCTTCCAAAAATGAGGCATGCCAAACCTGCCACAAAATCAATGGGCAGAGGCACAAAGGCAAATTTCCGCTCTCATGGATATGAAAACAATTCAAGAGGTACCTGCAAAAGAACAAGGTCAAGGTTTTTATTCAAGACTATTTCTGGTACCAAGGAAGGACAAAGATTGGAGACCCATCTTAGACCTATCTATTCTAAACACATATCTAGAGGTACCAAAATTCAAGATGCTCACATTACAGCAGCTTCTTCCCATGCTGGGCAAGGAGTCTTGGCTGGTAACATTGGACCTCAAGGAGGCATACCTGCATGTCCCTATCAGACAAGATTGCAGAAGATATCTCAGATTTCTTGCAGGTTCAACCCATTACCAATTCTCTGCATTGCCCTTTGGCCTATCTACTGCGCCCAGAGTTTACGAAATGCCTGGCATCAGTAATTGCCTTCTACAGACGAGGAATCCAAATCTACCCATATCTGGACGATTGCCTGATCCAAGCAGACAGGGCCTTCTATTGCAACATCTGGCGTTTGTAATAAAACTGTTAAACTGCCTGGGGTACACAGTGAACAAAGAAATCAAAACTAATACCTTCTCATCAGATAATTTTCCTGGGTGCCAGCTTAAATACAACAACCCAGATGGCCTACCTCACGCCAGACAAACAAGGCCAACTGTCTCAATACTTCAACAAAATGGCAACTTTAACCAGGCTAACTGCAAGGAAAATCCTGCAGGCTGTGGGGTTCATGGCATCTTGCATCCTACTAATACCATTTGCAAAGCTGCATATGAGGAAGCTACAATGGTACCTAAAACGCTTATGGTCTCAACACAGCCACAGCTTGGAAACAATTATACCACTCATTCCATGCCTTCAAAAGGAATTTTTGTTGTGGGCTCAAGCATGCCAAAGAAACACAGGTCTGTCTTTGTTTACCACAAGCAACTCAAATCACAACAGACACCTCAGACTATGCCTGGGGAGCACACATGACAAGTCAGTGCATTCAGGGAAAATGGTCCCAAAAAGAGATGCACCTACACATCAACCAAAAGGAGATGCTAGCCGTGTAAAATGCTCTTATGACCTTCAAAGACCTACTGCATCCAGGCCAGCTATTAAGGACAGACAACACCACAGTTGTGGTACATAGGGGGGAACGCATTCATACCCCCTGTGCAGGCAAGCCATGACCTTGTGGAACACAGCACTGGAATTACAAATTCAACTACAGGCACAATTCCTGCCAGGGAAGGAAAACACACTGGCAGACAACTTAAGCAGAAATATGACTGACCCACACAAATGGAAGTTGCATCCTCAAGTCTTCTCAAAGATAACTCTGGCATGGGGACAGCTAGACATAGATCAATTTGCTACCCACAGAAGTTACCAGTTGGAGAAATTCTGCACAAGGACCTATCATCCATAGGCCTGGAAAGTGGACGCAGTCTTTCAATTGGGCAACATTGACAGTCTATGCCTTCCCGCCTCTTCCTCTACTGGCCAAAGTCCTATTAAAAACCAGAGCAGAGAGGCCACAAATGATTCTCATTGCTCCAGACTGTCCACGACAGCACTGGTATCCTCCCCTAAAGAGCCTGTCACACTTACCACCATGGATCCTTCCTCAAGTTCCTCTTCTGTTGTCCCAACACAACTACAAGACCCTTCACAGCCAGCTCAGAACTCTAAATCTAGCTGCATGGAGAATACTTTAATCTACCAACAGACTCTCCTCTCCAAGGAGGTGCAGGATGTCCTCTTGGAGGCCAGGAGACCCTCTACTAGAAAAACCTACTCCGCCAAATGGAAACGATTTTGTTCCTGGAATCGAGCAAAGGGTCAGAATCCTTGGGTAATAAGTATACCTCATATTTTACAGTACCTAACTGATGTTAAACAGTGGCCTTTCTTCTCTTCCATCAAGATCCACTCTTCAGCCATTTCAGCACAATACAATACGGATCCTCTTCTCTCATCTTCTGTTAAGGCAGTTCCTCAGAGGGGCAAAAAATATAAAACCCCCACGGAAACCACCAGCTCCAGCTTGGGACCTCAACTTCGTATTGGAGAAGCTGACACTGCCTCCTTTTGAGCCGGCTTCAGCAGAGCTACAATACTTGTCATGGAAAACAGCCTTCCTTCTGGCTATTACCTCAGCATGCAGGGTTTCGGAGCTACAGGCCCTCATGGCTGTGCAACCATTCATCATTTTCCATCAGGACAGGGTTTCCTTACGAACCAACCCTACCTTCATGCCAAAGGTAGTATCCAGTGTGGCTTTGAATCAGACTATGGATTTACCTACCTTTTATCTAAATCCACAGAACAAAGGTGAGACTACTACATTCCTTACATTCACAGGCAACTTCGTTATTACTTGGACAGAACAAAGTCATTCAGAAAATCTGAACAGCTTTGTCCTATGCTACAGGTGCTCAAGGAAAGGCTATTTCCAGACTATTTCAAAATGGATAGCCCACTGCATACGCTATTGTTCATTTCATGGAAAATCAGTGCCTGTATACATCAGATCCCACTCCACCAGGGCTACAGCTACCTCAGCAGCTTTCCTCAGGGAGGTCCCTACCAAGGACTTTTTGGAAGCAGCTACTTGGAGTTCAGTGTGCACTTTCTCCAAGCACTACCACCTTCCACTATACTCAATCTAGAGCGGGCTTTGCCACAGCAGTCCTGCAGGGTATTCTAGCCCCTCCTAATTCCTCTTACTACCAGCCACCCTCGCTTAGCTTTGGGATTCTACCAAAGTGTGACTGCAGCTGTATGCACGATGAACATAGTACAGTTTTGTACCTACCATAAATGTAGATGTTAGAGTGCGCATACAGCTGCAGTCCAGGTTACCCTCCCTCCATCCCCTCTTAGGACAGGGCTTATGACAAACCTTCAACATGCAACCTATTTGGGGTATTCCTTTATGGTGTATTTGCTTGCAACTACTGTTTTGATTTATCTACTTATGTATGTTTGCATGACATGTTTTGCCTTCTTTTCTGGGGGCACCTGACATCTGGGGAAAGAAAAACTGAAGAAAATGGCGTATGCTGCCTCTCTTATACCCCTGCCACACTGATGTCAGGGAAGAAGCGACTACAACAGATGCTGGACCTAGACTTTGGAATTCGGCCGAGGACCCGCCTGATGGCAGGATAACCCAAGTGTGATGACTGCAGCTGTATGCGCACTCTAACATCTACATTTATGGTAGGTACAAAACTGTACTTTCCTGCTAGCATAAGGCCCCACTCCACCAGGGCAACTGCTACATCTACAGCCTTCCTCGGGGGTGCCAGCCAAGGATATTCTGGAAGCTGCAACTTGGAGTTCAGTACATACCTTCACCAAACACTACCACTTACCACTTTACTCCAAGACTAGAGCTGGCTTCGCCACTGCAGTTTTGCAGGGCCTTCTAGCCTCTACTAATCCTGTTTGATTCCACCTCCCATCCTTTGCTTTGGGATTCACCCCAAGTGTGATGACTGCAGCAGGGTAACATGAACATAGTACAGTTTGTACCTACCATAAATGTTGATGTGGGAGTGTTCACCCTGCTGCAGTCCAGGTTACCCTCCCTCATCCCCTCTGATCAGACCTTTTCTATGCCTTTTAATCTGATACAACCTTTGTGGCATATTTGCTTATAGCTGGAGGTATGTTTTATTTGTCTCACTTTTATTATTGGTACTATGTAGTGACCTACTTGGGGGGGGGCACCTGACATCTGGGGCAAGAAAAAAAAAAGAAAATGGTGGATGCCTCTTGTATACCCCTGGCGCACTGACATCAGGGAAGAAGCGACAACATCCGATGCCAGACCAAGACTTTGGAACTCTGGCCGACTGCGGGACCGCCTGACTGCAGGATAACCCAAGTGCGACTGCAGCAGGGTGAACACTCAACATCTACATTTATGGTAGGTACAAAACTGTGCGTACTTGGTACCCAGAAAGGACAAGGCCTGGAGGCCAATACTGGACCTATCTATTCTGAACACATTCCTGGATATTCCAAAAGTCAAGATGTTTACTTTGCAGCAGCTTCTGCTCATGCTGGGCAAGAACGCTTGTTTTGTGACTAGACCTAAGAGGCATATCTGCATGTCCCAATCAGACAAATATGCAGAAGATGCCTCCGTTTCAAGGCTGGCTCAATGCATTACCAATTCTCTGCACTGCCCTTTGGCTCATCTACTGCGCCAAGGGTCTTTACAAAGTGCCTGGCACCAGTAATTGCATTTTGCAGACAGAGGCATATAAATATATCCTTACTTGGACAAGTCTAATTCAAGCAGAGAATAAGGACATTCTTCTACAGCATCTGGCGTTTGTGAAAAGACTTCTAACATGCCTAGGGAAAACAGGCAACGAAAATAAATCAAAACTAGTACCCTCTCAAGAGATATTACTGGGTGCAAGCTTAAATACAACTGCCCAGATGGCTTATCAGATGGCTTATCTCATGCCAGACAGTCAACTAACTACCTACTTCAAAATGCTGGTAACAAAGGCCCAGTTATCTGCAAGATAACTTCTCCAGGCTTTGGGCTTCATGGCATCCTGCATCCTACTAATTCCATATGCAAGACTGCATATGAGGAAACTTCAGTAGTACCTAAAAAGTGTTTGGACTCAACATTGCCACAGCCTGGAAGCCAATTACTCTCATTCCCTGCCTGCAACAGGAGTTTTGATGGTGGGCACAGGCTTGTCACCAAAACAAGGGACAGCCATTAATATTACCCCCAGCCAGGCAAACACTAACAACGGATGCCTCAGATTATGCCTGGGGGACCCACATGGCAGGAAGATGCATTCAGGGTGCATGGACCTCAAATCAAATGAAACTACATATCAAAATGCCCTGACAGCCTTCAAGGACCTACTACATCCAGGACAGCTACTGATAGACAACACCACGGTCTGTGGTATATAAACAAGCAGGGGAGGCACTCATTCTTACCCTCTTTGCAGACTAGCCATGACTTTGTGGACACAGCTTTGACTTACAAGTACATTTGCAGGCACAATTCCTGCCAGGAAGGAAAAATACTCTGGCAGACTACCTAAGCAGAAACCTCATGGATCCCCACTAGTGTGGCACCTGGATCCACAAGTCTTCAGCATAAGGAAATGGGGATGCCCGGACATAGATCTATTTGCTTCCCCTCACAACTACTAACTAAAAAGATTCTGCACAAGGATTGATCAGACAAGCATGGAAAGTGGATGCCCTATCGGTATACGCATTTCCCCCTCTGCCTCTCCTCCCCAAGGTACTCCTAAAGGTCACACAAGAAGCCAAGGATGATACTAATTCCCCAGACTGGCCCCGCCAGTATTGGTATCCAATACTAAGGAGCTTGTCTCAATGCCCAGCTTGTACCAATACCTCATCTACTGTCCCAGCAAAACAAGATACTGCACAGCCAACCCTGGACTTTAAACCTGGCAACCTGGCAGCATGGCGGATAATGTAGTCGTACACACCTCTCAGTAAAGCTGTGATGGATGTCATTTTGGAGGCCAGAAGGCCTAGTACTAGAAAATCTTATGCTGGAAAATGGAAGAGTTTTTGTGCTTGGAACTAGGCATAAGGGAACTGATAGCTGTGCTAAATATTCCTCAGATTTTGCAACACTTAACTGAGATGCTGGACAAAGGCCTATCTTTTTCATCTATTAAAATTCATGCCTCTGCCATTTCGCCTCATTACAATACAGAGCCTCCAATCTTTTCTCATCCCTTGCTAAAACAGTACCTCAAAGGAGCCAAAAACTTAAGGCCTCAAAGATAATTGGCAATGCCTGCATGGGACCTCAACTGTCATGTAAAAACTCAACCCTGCCACCGTTTGAGCCAGCAGCAACGGGTGATATAAAGTTTTTATCTTGGAAAACAGCTGTTATCCTAGCAATAACTTCTGCAAGATGAGTTTCGGAGCTTCAGGCACTCATGGCTGTGGAACATTTTATCATTTTTTATCCAGACAGGGTTTCTCTGAGGACAAACCCATTTATGCCTAAGGTGGTGTTCAGTGTGGCTCTTAACCAAAATATCCATTCAAATCCACAGAACAAGGGTGAGAGAATTCTGCATTCTTTGGACATGCACAGCTTAGATTCTACTTGGACAGAGCCAAAGTTTTCCGAAAGACTGAACAACTACTAGTGGCATATGCTGCAGGGTCACAAGGAAAGGCTATCTCAAGGCAGACTATTTCAAAGTGGATAAGCCACTGCATTCATTTCTGCTACTTACACCATGGCAAGCCAGTGCCCAAGGGCATTAGGTCACATTCAACCAGAGCTGCCGCCTCTTCAGCAGCCTTTCTCAGGGGAGTACCAACCAAGGACATTTTAGAGGCTGCAGGAGTTCAATGCACACCTTTACCAAGCACTATCTGCCACTCTACTCTAAATCCAGGGCAGGCTTTGCCACTGCAGTTCTGCAGGGCCTCATAGCCACTCCTAATGCTATTTAGCTCCAGCCTCCCATCCATAGCTTTGGGACTCTACCCAAATGTCATGACTGCAACAGTGAAACACTAAACATAGTACAGTTGTGTACCTACCATAAATGTAGATGTTGGTGTATTCACTGTTGCAGTCCAGGTTACCCACCTGCCGTCCCCCTTTTCTTATGGAATTTATCTTTCCTTTGATTTATACAACCTATGTGATGTATTTGCTTGTAGATGAAGGTAAAGTTCATATTGGTGCATGTATTTATATGTATATAAATTTTGGCTACCCTTTTAGGGGCACCTGACATCTGGGGCAAGAAAAATTGAAGAAAAGTGTCAGCCGCATCTTTTATATACCCCTGATGACCTGACATCAGGGAAGGGGTGAGAGCGACTGCAGGACCCTGGGCTATGGTATTCAGGCAGACTGAGGGCAACCTGCCAGCAGGATTACCCAAATGTAATGACTGCAACAGTGAATACACTAACACCTACATTTATGGTAAGTGTACACAACTGTACTTTTCTGGATTCCCACTAAAGGAGTGGATACAGCACAGGCCTCCTTACCTCTTCTCTTGGATTACCTAGCAGACCAGCTCCAGAGGCCTGTCCTATTCCATTAAGATCCATGCCTCTGCCATCTCTGCTCATTACAGCACTGAGGCACCTTTTGTCTGTCACGCTCTTATCAAGCATTTCCTGAGAGGGGCTAACACTTAAGGCCACCAAGAAGATCCCCCACCCCTGCTTTGGGACCTTAACGTTGTTGGAAAAGCTCACGCTACCCCCCTTTGAGCCTGCAGCATCAGCAGAGTTAAGTTCTCTCTTGGAAAACAGCCTTGCTTCTGGCAGTCACTTCACCTAGAAGTGTCTAGAGGTGTCTGAGCTACAAGCACTTATGGCTGTGGGACCAGTCATTATTTTCATGCTGACAGGGTCTCCCGCAGGACCAACCCAACTTTTATGCTAGTGGTGTCCAGTGTGGCTCTCAACCAATCTGTTTATTTCCCACCTTTTTCCCTAATCCTCAAAATAAAGGGGGAAAGAATCCTCAACTCTTTAGATCTGCGCACAGCTCAGATTCTACCTTGATGGGACTAAGCCCTTTAGGAGATCTAACCAGTTAGTCAGCTTTTTGCACCAGTGGCAGAGAGCAAGGCCATATTAAAACCATCTCAAAGTGGATAGTACACTGTGTCCATTTCTGTTACAAATGCCATGGGAAAACCACCCCTTCAGGGGGGGTTCAGAACTCATTCCAGTAGGGCAACTTCAACCTCTGTAGCCTTTCTCAGAGGAGCCTCTACCAGGGACATTCTGGAAGCTGCTACTTGGAGTTCTGTTCATACCTTCACAAAGCATTACCACCTGCCTATCTTTTCCAAATCCAGGGCAGGTTTTGCAACAGCAGTCCTGCAGGGAATACTAGCCAGCCCCAACTGCCTCCACCCGTTCAACTTTGAGAATCAATCCAAGTGTGATGACTGCAACAGTGAAACATGAAGAACATAGTACAGTTGTCTACACTTAAAATGTAGATGTTAGAATGTATTCACTGTTGCAGTCCTGGTTTCCCACCCTCCAGTCCATCTCTCACAGGGCTATTGGTATTTACTTTTTACTGGTCTGAGTAAATGTCAGAAAAAATCCTACTAGGACAGCTGAGCTTTATTTGGGGTTAATCAGTCTCTAATTGATGGCAGGTGTGTACCCAAGACGGCTATAATTTTAAAGCAAAAGGTGCTTCAACAAAGTAAGGGTGTGCAGACTTGGCAACCAGCTTATTGTATGTTTAGTTTTTATATCTTTCCCCCAACAGATTTGATTTTCAGTTAAATTGTACAGGTTATAGGTCGCATTAAAGGTGTGAAGTTTTGAAATGATTTTATTGGTTTAATTTTTTATACTGTGGTGGTGCTGCGGTAGCGTTGTCGCCTCAGACGTTGCCCGTTCGATTCTCAGAGTGCCTTCTGTGTAGCGACATGCATGAATGGGTGTTCCTTCGTTGAAGGTTGTGCATTAGGCCTGGCAGGCCAGTACGTAAAAATCTACTGCCAATCTTTAGTGGACCAGAGTTCCGCTGTGGCGACCCCTAGCCGGGAAAAGCCAAAAGACAATTACAAACACCTAGCATTTTATCCACTGTACGTACAATATGAGCCTTGACTATGTAGCTCTAAAGAATTCCTTCAGATCGGGTAATCCCAAACTATCTTAACTCTATGGGAGGATTACAATCAATTTTACCATTTAATGAAAAAGCAAACCTGCACTAGTCTTGTACTCAACCACAAAACATTTATTGTTAAAAAGAGACTTCAGTGCTTTCGCTATAATTTCTACCGCTTCCTCAGACAGAAGTTATAAAAAGGAACTGTTCATATATCATTTTAAGCAATCAGCTGATGTGCTTAAGCCAATTGCAGAACTAGCAGTACTTTATCTAAAACCACTAAAATGTATTCATTGAATGCATATATAATACTAAACCATATTAAAAACAAGGTATAAGCCTCTAACCATTTAAAATGGATGTATAAGAAACCTTGAAAAAACATCAAAATGTGCAAATTGCAGAAAATAGGACATTGCCATTAAAAATTCTTTAGACTGCGTGACCTTAAAGGTTTGAGATGCAGTCCCATTTAAACCTGGGGGCGCATCTGCATTGAGTATAAATCCATTTTTGTTCATCACTTTTGATGTAATTGTCTGTCGCCTCTTAGGGTGTACAGCCTGAATAGCTAAACATCTAACGGTGTATGGTCCGTCTCGCATGATTAGCTAGGGCATTATTTGCTTTTTGATAATCTCTTCTGTGCTCAAGGATCCTGTCCTTTAGCATCCTGTTCATTTTGCCCACGTGTGGCACATTTGGCACAAAGAAAAATAAACTACATTGGTGGTCGTATGACAGTTAACCAGAACATCTAATCAGTGACATATAGGATGTACATAAACTGTCTTTGTATAACTATACTGAAATGCAGTACATCATCTGCAAGGATAAGTGCCAGTGCGCATTGAAGAAATGGGCCAAATTACACATTTTGTTACATAAATATTGCTTCAAAGATTTGTTCCTAAAGGAGAACGGGGGCATGTCCCCAACTTCATAAGTCCTGGTGCTTCATAGAGTAACCTCCAATGTCTCAATGGAGGTATACTCAATATCACTAGAATACTGGAGGACAACTCTAAAATCATCTTTAGTGGGAATATGTTCATTTGTTTGTACTATATTAAAGTATGGTCTACATCTGTGGCTCCTCTGTCCATGCTTAATCTATAGTAGCAGTAGTCTGTCTTGGAATACCCCTATCTAAACTCAGAACACTATATCAAGTGCCTGCTGAGCTGCTTCGTCATTATGTAATCTAAGCACCCTGTAAATCTGCCACTTTACCACATTTCTGGGGATGTCTGGGGTGCATACTTTTTTTTGTGTGAAGTAAAGCATTCTTCCTAGTGGGTTTTCTAAAAATGCTACTCTGCACTACCTTTAAATCTGATTTCTTGACTAGTACATCTAAGAAATTAACTTCTGTAGTTGAGTAATTGTAAGTGAACTTTAAAAATATAATGGTGGTATGCGTATTCCTGAACTTTGAAGATCATGACTGTCACTTTCCACAACAAAAAGTCATCGGAATGGACATAACACAGAATGTTACCAAAAAAGTCATTACTAGCCAACAGTAAAGAACATTGTTCCCACATAACTAAAGCTAGACTGGTGTAGCTATTAGCACATGCTGTGCCCATAGCCACGCCAGTCCTCTGTAGGTAAAGCCAATTTTCAAAGACCAAAACATTGTTCTCAAATACGATTTCAAGCAAACTACAAATAAGTGAGAGAATGTTTGCATCAAAACATCTGTTCAAAGTTAAAAATTCTCACTTTCAATGCCCCATGCATTAGGTATCTATGAATAGAGACTCAATGTCCATAGACTCAAACATATTACTATCAATGGTAAAAATCCTATTATGTAGTCTCTAAAAATTTGTCCTTAAGAATGGTGTGACAGTCACCAAGCAATTCATGTAAATTGCCCTCTACAAAAATGGATAAGGGTTCAGTGCCCCACACTATAGATCTCATTGGTGGCATTTTGTCATCCTTATGCATCTTTGGGAGACCATAAATCATCAGAACTAGTGGATTATTAGTATTAAATTTAAATTCTCATCAATTAAGCCAGTCATCAGTAAATCAAAAATTAAAAACGACACTCTTAATACCACTGACATTTCTAGAAACATACTAAGTTTTGCCATCCTGTAATAAAACATTCATCTGTTTTAAATACAATACCTTTGTCTAAAATCACAATGCCACCTCCCTTGTCAGCTTGTTTGATTTCTATGGAGTGCATGTGCTTAGGTTCATTCAGTGCCCTATTTTCACTTAATGACATTAAAATTGCTTCTAGTTCCATTTACAAATTGTTTAAAATCTGGTTCACATATATTAAATGTCTGTATGGCAGAGTGCATGGTTGGTATAAAGGTACTAGGTCTTTTAAATAAGGGTTGACCATCGCAGTTAGTACCAGTATTGGGTAAAAACATATTTCTTAAGGACAAATTTCTGCCTAATAACCTCAAATCTTTAAGCATCTCTGCATGATTGGCTCTCCTAGAAGAAATAAAGCAGAGACCTTTATTTAGTAGTTCAGTTTGTTATTTAGTTAATGTTATTGATGAAATATTAAGGATCAAACCTGGATTTAAATTCTTCTGTTTGTTGGGGATTCTGTTCCACACTTCATTCTCTGCCCCCTTCATCTGCCTGGTTAGACTTCTCGAGCGAGTCTTTATAAGCTTTAAGCTGATGGGGAGGGTAATTTTACATGAATTGCTTGGTGACAGTCACCATTCTTAAGGACACCAACGCATTTTGAGAGACTGCAGAATAGGATTACTGCCATTGATAGTGATTATGTGTGTCTATGAACACTGTCTCAATACCTAATGCACGGGGCATTGATACTGAGAATTTTTAACTTTGAACAGATGTTTTGATGCAAACAAAATCTCACTTTGTAGTTTGCTTGAAATCGTATTGGAGAACAATGTTTTTGTCTTTGAAAATTAGTTTTACCTACAAATGACTGGCATGGCTATAGGCACAGCATGTGCTAATAGCTACGCCAGTCTAGCTTTAATTATGTGGGAACAGTTCTTTACTATCTGCTAGTAAATTTTTTGGAAACATTCTGTGGTATGTCTGATCATCGTGCATACAGCTGCAGTCATAAAAGATGGGTTCTCCTGCCGTCAGGCGGGTCCTTGGTCGGCCGAATTCCAAAGTCTAGGTCCAGCGTTGGTTGTAGTCGCTTCTTCCCTGACATCAGTGCGATGGGTATAAAGGCACCAGCTGACGCCATTTTCTTCAGTCTTTCTTGCCGCACGGTGCCCGAAAAAGAAGCAGTTCGCAAGTGCCGGTCGGCCAGCTCCTGAGATTACGAAAATGTGGATACCGAAGTCTTCTTAAAAGCTAAGTACCCCGTTGGGGAAACTTTTCTTGCCTCAGACCGATGTCAGACAAAGTTAATAATTGTATTTCTTGTGGGAAGCAAATACCGCATAAGGATTTCCATTCCCTCTGTATACCTTGTTTATGTCCAGACCACGACGTTTCGGTCTGTCGCTTTTGTGCTACATTCAACAAACGCACTAAGCATTGGGCGGAGGTCGCCCAGCATTATTTTGGGAAAGCATTTAACTATACTATGTTGTCGGATACTCCGACTCCGGTTTTGTCTAAAACGCAAAGACAAGGACCGACACGAGGTCTGCGGCCTCTACCGACACCACGCCAAAGCAGACTACACATGGTCCGGTTCTCAGCGAGGCGACTATGCAGCCCCTGATTACTGACTACACATCTTTGACTGTCTCCTGTGCCCAAGGTCGCAGGCTCCTGCCCACACCCCGACTACAGATACCGAAGCCACTCTTGGAGTTGAAACACAGAATGTGGACAGGTCCACCTCCACTCAAGGTGTCTTCAGACCTTCCTCTTCTTTCTCCATCAAGGCTTTCACAAAGTCTAAAGCTACCATGCACTCTAAGAGACCAGCTACACAGGGCCCATCTCCAGGCCCCATGCCTAAGAAACAGATGCTTAAAATGGCTGAGGATTTAATTACTCTAATCAGAGGTTCTCAGCCACCACCGGACAAAAGGCCCAGAGTGGAGGAAGATTCCCCCTCCTCTGATCAGGGCTCCATTATTTCAGAGCACTCTGATCAGGAACAGTCTTACTCCCCTTTTGAAGACTCTGATGCGGAAGAGTCCATCCCTTCTGTATCCCCCCCTGAGGATTTCTCATTTGGGGAAACTTTGCATACCTTAAGGGAACACTTCCACTGGGAAGGCCAGGATTATTCAGATTCCAAGAAAAGGCTCAGGGAATTTCTCTTGTTACCCCAGCACAGGCCTCTGGCTATACCTCCTGTGTTGGACATCCTAGATGTTTACTCGGAGGCCTGGCTTAACCCGGACTCTCTACCTCCAGCTCCAGTTAAGCCTGACTGGTACTACAGGATGTCCTTCAAGAATGCAACTGCAGTCATAACATATGGGGTTGTCCTGCCTCAGGCAGCCCTCGGTCGGCCGGATTCCAAAGTCTGGGTCCGACGTCGGCTGATGTCGCATTTCTCTCTGACGTCAGAGCGGCTGGAGTACATAAGCATCAGCCGATGCCATTTTCTTCAGTCTTTCTTGCCACGCGGTGCCTGAAGCAGAAGCAGTTCGCAAGTGCCGGTCGGTCAGCTCCTGTATTCTTCGATTCCGAAGTCATCAAAAAAGCTAAGTACCCCGTTGGGGACCTTTTCTTGCCTCAGCCGATGTCAGAAATTACTGAAAAAGTTAACTGTCTTTCTTGTGGTAAACAAATACCTCATAAGGATTTACACTTACTGTCTTCCTTGCCTTGGCCCAGACCACGACGTCTCGGCCTGTCGCCTGTGCTCGCTTCAAGCGCACTCTCAGGCACCGGGCTGAGTTCGCTGAAGATTTTTTCTGCAAAAAAGTTTACACAATGCCGTCGGATCTTCCGACATCGCAAACTCCCAAGAAACGAAAAGACCGGGACCGACATCCTCGGCCCGCGTCTACCACCGACTCCACGCCAAAACCTACCGCGAGTGCTCCGGTTCACTCAGACTCTCTCCACCGCTCCGAACCGAAGACACCGCATTACTGACGACTCCGATTCCGGATATCACTCCGCCAGTTATTGATTTTCCTCCGGATACCGAAACCGAGGAAATGCCAGAGACCATTGCTGTAGACAAGGACACTCCTGCACATGGAGCTGCCAGGCCTCCTATGGCCATGTCTATTAAGGCCTACACTAGGGCTAAGGCAGCCAGCAAAACAAAACATCTTACTACTAAAACCTTACCTCAGCCTACTCCAGAGACACAAATTATATCTATGGCTGCTGATTTAATTTCTATGATTAGAGGTTCATAGGCCCATCCTGAGAGGATCCCAACCTCCTTATGATAAAAGGCCCCGGGTTGAACCCTCTGACCCTATCCCGTCAGATGAAGATTCTGAGGGCTCTGTCAACTCCGATAGCCAGGAAGAGCTTTTCCAGACCTATAAGGACTCTGATGCAGAGGATTCCATCCCCTCGACCTCCCCTCCTGAGGATATTTCTTTTGGGGAAGTTCTGCATACCATGAGGGAACATTTCAAGTGGCAAGGCCAGGAATATTCTGATGCCAGAAAACGCCTTCGGACTTTCCTTAAGAAGCCCCAGCACAGGCCCTTAGCTATTCCTCCTGTACTTGATGTTTTGGATGATTTATATTCTGACTCTAGTTACCCCTGACTCTCTTCCTCCTGCTCCAGCCAAGCCAGACAGGTATTACAGGGTTCCAGAAACACATTCCCATTTATTCAGGGCCCATACTGCTGATTTGGAAACTATTTCACAGGGGCCTAAAGGAGTTTCAGCTTCCACCTCTAAAAATCCATTGCCTCCAACAGGGAAGCTAGGTCATTAGAGAGATGGGGCAAAAAGGTTTACACATCCACTACCTTATCTATGAGAGCTTTGAATTGCCTTTTTCATATGTTACAATATCAGAATTTCCTGTTAGAAGATTTACAAAAAACATTGGCCACTCCTGATCCTTTAGACAGGAAGGCTTTTCAGGAAGCTGTACATAATGCTCAGCAAGTAAGCAATCGCTTCCTACAGTGTGGGTATGATGCACTGGAAGCTTCATGTAGGGCAGCTATGACAGGGGCAGTCATTCATAGACATGCATGGTTAAAAGGTCAACCTCTACCAGATCATGTAAAGGCAAAACTTCTGGATGCACCTTTGGAAAAGAACAAGCTTTTTGGTGCTAATGCTAAGGATGTGTTAAAGACCATCGAGGAAAAAGCAAAATCAGTTCAGACGGTGAAAGATTTCCTCCAGGTTCAACCCCCCAGATTCAGTAGGAATTGGCCTTCAAAAAACTGGTCCTTTCCTAATCCAGAAAAGTTTCAAAGGGGTAAAAACAGACGTGGCCAAGGAAGAGGCCAATACAGAGGTCCTTACAGGGGACGACAATGGCAGCCAGGAAACCAAAGAAGCGACGCAGGGGTTTCACCTGCCCCACAGCCACAATCTCAATGACTTTCCTCTACTACCGCCTACCAGGGAACAAATAGAAGCTCCCTTGGGCGGGAAATTATCTCCGTTTGCAGAAAATTGGCACAAACTGACAAAGGACAAATGGATTTTGGACATTATAGACCGAGGCTACAGGTTCCATTTTCATACCTTGCCAAGAAAACAAGGCATGCCAAACCTACCACAGAATCAAAGGGCAGAGGCTATCAAGCAAATCTCTCTGCTGGCTTGGATGAAAGCAATAGAAAGAGTTCCACAACAAGAACAAGGCCAGGGGTTCTACTCAAGACTGTTCCTTGTTCCAAGAAAAGAATCTCAATGGAGACCAATACTGGATTTGTCCGCATTAAGCACCTTTCTCATAGTACCAAAGTTCAAAATGCTGACTACAGCAACTCCTTCCCATGCTGGGCAAGGGGTCTTGGCTGATTACTCTGGACCTCAAGGAGGCATACCTGCATGTCCCTATCAGACACAGCTGCAGAAGATACCTCAGATTTCTTGCAGGGCCAGAGCATTATCAATTCTCAGCATTGCCATTTGGCTTATCTACTGCGCCCAGAGTATTTACAAAATGCCTGGCTTCAGTAATTGCTCACTGCAGGCTCCAGGGGATACAAATTTACCCATACCTGGACGACTGCCTCATACAAGCGGACGACAAATTGATGTTGACAAAAAACTTGGACTGTCATACGATTACTTCAAGCTCTGGGATACACAGTCAACTTCCAAAAGTCAAGACTGCAGCCATCCCAGCAAATCTTCTTAGGAGCCAAATTAGACACAGCCTCTCAAATGGCTTACCTGACAGAAGACGAGCAAGAGAAGTTAAATCATTACTTCAAAGGTTTAGCAAAACTCACCCAGATGACTGCAAGGAGATTCCTACAGGCTCTGGGTTACATGGCATCCTGCATTCTCCTGGTTCCATTAGCAAAACTACACATGAGAAAGCTGCAATGGTACCTAAAAAGCATTTGGTCTCAGCACAGCAACAACTTGGAGACAACCATACCGCTCATTCCATGCCTACAAATGAATTCCTATGGTGGGCCTCTGTGAGCCAGGCAAACACCGGTATGTCATTCAAAAAACCACAGATAACACAGACCATGACCACAGACACCTCAGACCTTGGATGGGGGGCACACATGGAAGGCAGGTGTATAAAAGGACAATGGTCTCCAAAGGAAACACATCTGCATATAAACCAAAAGGAAATGCTGGCAGTAATGCATGCCATCGAGGCCTTTCAACACCAACTTCAGCAAGGCCATTTACTGATATGGACAGACAACACCACTGTGATGTGGTATATAAACAAGCAAGGGGGCACCCACTCTTACCCCCTTTGCAGACTGACAATGCATCTTTGGGAAAAATCACTGAGCCTAAACATCCAGTTACAATCCCAGTTTGTTCCAGGCAAAGACAATGTGTTGGCGGACAGCCTAAGCAGGAATTTCACAGATCAACACGAGTGGAGGTTACATCCGAAGATCTTCACACAACTCACTTCGACATGGGGCAGGCCAGAAGTAGACCTATTTGCCTCTCACCTCAACCATCATCTACAAAAATTCTGCACAAGGACATACCATCCAAAAGCTTGGAAGATAGATGCTCTCTCATTCAACTGGAACTTCCTAACAATCTATGCATTCCCACCTCTGCCACTGATGACCTCAGTATTACTAAAGATCAAAGCAGAGACCCAAGGGAATCATAATAGCTCCGGACTGGCCAAGACAACACTGGTACCCACTACTACGGAGCATATGTCACACCAGGAGGTGGGCCCTTCCCCAATGGCCTCTACTTTTGACAACACAATTTCAAAACAGTGCATCCAAACCTTCAGACATTGCAGCTAACAGCCTGGGAGATCCCATAAATAACCTCAGCCTATCTCTCTCCAAGGAAGTTCAGCGGATACTAACAGAGGCTCGAAGACCTTCCACCAGAAAGGTTTACTTGGCAAAATGGAAGAGATTCAGCAATTGGAATACCAGCAAGGGACATGATGTATCATTGTTGAACATCCCACTCATCTTGGAATATTTGGCAGATATGCTAAAGAACGGCCTCTCATACATATTCTTCCATAAAGATACATGCATCAGCTATTTCAGCTAGATATAACACTGATCCTCGTGTCTTTTCACACCCTTTGCTAAGGCAATTCCTCAGGGGAATCAAGAACATCAAGCCACCAAGAAAGGCCCCAGTGCCAGCCTGGGACCTCAATTTTGTTCTAGAAAAACTGCTTCAGTTGACTTGCAATTTCTATCATGGAAAAAAGCTTTCCTATTGGCAATTACCTCAGCAAGAAGGGTTTTGGAACTACAGGCCCTAATGACAATGCCACCGTTAATAATTTTTCAGAGACAGGGTTTCATTAAGGACCAACCCTACTTTTATGCCAAAGGTGGTATCTAGGGTTTCTTTAAATCAAGCTATTCATCTGCCTGCTTTCTTCCCCAGTCCTGAAAATAAGGGGGAAAGACTTTTACATACCTTGGACATTCACAGACAACTTCGATGCTACCTGGACAGAACCAAGGCCAGTAGGAAGTCTGAACAACTTTTTGTAGCTTACGCCCCTGCAGTCCAAGGAAAAGCAATTTCAAAACAGACTATTTCAAAATGGATTGGACATTGCATCAGATTCTGTTATTCCTTTCATGGAAAGACTGTTCCAGCCAATGTCAGACCACATTCCACCAGAGCTACAACCACCTCTACAGCATTCTTAAGAGGGGTGCCTACTAAGGACATTCTAGAAGCTGCTACATGGAGCTCCGTGCATACATTCTCCAAACACTACAATCTCCCTCTATACTCCAGATCCAGAGCAGGCTTTGCTTCGGCAATCCTGCAGGGTTTGATTGCCACACCATCTTTTTCCTAGAGCATTCCTCCTCCCCAGCTAAGCTATGGTATTCTACCCATATGGTATGACTGCAGTTGCATTCTTGAAGGACATAGTACAGTTTTGTACCTACCATAAATGTAGATGTCCGATAGACATGCAACTGCAGTCGGATTTTCCCTCCCTCCATACCCCTCTATGCCTAGGGTCCACTCCTATCCCCCTTCCTCTTAGCTGGGGATATCTGTTATGGTGTATTTGTTTTATTGCTCATTTATTTGTCTGGAATCCTGTTTTTGTCTTCCAAATTTGATTACAGCCTTCCTTGGAGGGCACCTGGCATCTGGGGCAAGAAACACTGAAGAAAATGGCGTTGGCTGATACTTATGTACTCCAGCCGCTCTGACGTCAGAGAGAAATGTGACATCAGCCGACGTCGGACCCAGACTTTGGAATCCGGCCGACCGAGGGCTGCCTGAGGCAGGACAACCCATATGTTATGACTGCAGTTGCATGTCTATCGGACATCTACATTTATGGTAGGTACAAAACTGTACTTTTTGGTCTTTGCCATTCTCTGTCAGTATAGACACACGTACTTAGTTTAGAATTAAAATGCATCTATATGAAGCTGGATCTGGAAGGTCTTTATGCTGTAATACAGCCATCATGGCTTTCTTTCAATATGCTAGTCCCTCCATTTTATTTGGTATAAAACTTTCCAAATCTGTCTTCACTCCCAGACTTCCACATGAATAGTCTGCTCCTGGAGATTTTCTATTTTATAAATCATTCTCTTCCTGTTAACTATTCGAGTCTCCTTTTCCTGTTAATCTTGGTTATCTAAATATTTGCATTTGTGCCTTTCTCAGTTTCTAAGCTTTCATTAAGTTCTGAAAATATCGTAGTAGGCTCTCTGGATGGGCGTCTACAACCTTTTGACTTTGCCTAGATTATTGTACTGAGTTTGCGCTTTGGAGTTATCCTAAAATTGTCGCTTAACAGCTTTTCTGGACTCCTGTACATCACCCCCAACCAAGCTTGTTTTGCTCCTTGGGCATGTCCCCAGTTAGCCCTACAGCTGTGGGAAGGAGGAAAGGTGAACTGCGCTCACAGCAGTTACCACTGGGGGTGTTTTTTGTATTCTTCCCATTGTGCTGCAGCAGGCGTACTATATTAAAGCAGTTTGCTGTTCTGTGCTCCCCACTGTTTAAGTACCTGATATTGCCCTTTGCAGTTGCCCCCTAAACAGGTCTCTGAAACCCCCACCCTTTAGTCTCCCAGGTATAGCTGTTATGAAAACTCTGGTGGCCCCTCCCACAGAAAAACTTTAAAAACTTCTGTTGCTCCTGGTTGCTCCTTGGCCTCTTAGGCCTTGTTGCCTGGATTATGGTGTTGGCAAAATATGCCACAGCAGACCAGGATTATGATGTCTGCGACTTCTTGCATGGAATATAGTGGTAGAACCTGTTTATCTGGTTTGCAGCATCTGTAACAAAGCTGCGATTTTAACTTCTGGTGTAATAAGCGTGTAGCAAAGTAGGCTACAGTGTATGTTGTGGGGGGGGGGGGGGTTAGCTCCATGGTGCCAGGGGATGAAGTCCTGATTCAGTCCCTTGACAATGGGATTGGTTAGCAACCCTGACACTGGAGAACCTGGTAACGAAATGAGAGTTGTCCAGCACTAGTTACTGTTGTCAGAGGGATGCAGTTTTGCTTTACAGGTGGTGGAGGCGAGGACTTTTGTACTGCTATGTGCATCATTCGGTCACTGTTGCAGTACCCATTACAGTACGGACACTGGTTTTATAGTATCCTTGACAAGATGGGAACATGAAGCTTGTGGAAACTCGTGCAATTCTGCCCTTGGCAGGCGAGGACATAATAGGGGTATATGGACATGCTTCAGCTGGTCAGACTTCAGGCAGCCAAGTACTCCAGTGGGGGCACTTCCTTGCCTAAAGATTTAATGTCAAATATCTCAGAAATGGCAGTGCATAGGACCGCAAAATTCACATTGCAGTTTTCTGTCTGAAGAATGGTGTCGGGTCATGCCCAATCACTTTTTTATGCTACAAAAACTGTATGGTGCAGGTTTAATTCCCTCAGGGTATTTCTAGAAAATTGACATCTGAGGTACTTTCAGATGACAAGGTCACTCCATGCATTTTCCAGCAGTTGACCTCTCCCCTTGGACCAAGAAAGAAGCTGATGAGAGCCAAGTGATGGAATCTATACATCCACCTTTGTCTGTCTGGTCTGAGACTGAATCCACTGTGGTGTGTCTGCTGACATCGGACAATCAATCTGCTTATGAGCCCTTTAGCAATTCTGTGGCCATGGCCCGGCAGCTATCCACATTCACTGTCAGTCTGCCAGGAAGGGAGAACAGCCTTATTTTGTTTGAGGGGAGGCATACCTCTGGTCTTAATGAAGGAAGACTGTTGCTCACTAATGGAGGTACTGCCTATGGTTTTGACACCAAAGACTATAAATCTGGATTCTCCAAAGTGCAGTCTGAGGACTAAACCCCTCTTGTCTCAAAAAAGACATGTGGGGCTTATTGAAGGCTGTCTGAGCATTTAAGCTCCCTTCCCCAGCCTCCTCTTTGATTAAGAGGAAGAGTTCTCCCTTTGAAGAACAGTTGTTTGAATCAAAAGGAAGGATTAAATTAGTGCATGACCAATTCAGGCTCTTTGAGGTAAAAGATTCATTCGAATGTGAAAGGGAAGGTGGGACTCTAAAGGGGCGTTAAGGATACGCAGCATGGATTCTCCTAAACCTGTCACCATACCTTTAGTCTTGGTACCTTGGAGGGTGCATAGTTTGCCAAAGCATTGTTTTTAGATTTTCATCCCCCATCTCCAAAGGTACCAGAGATACTCAAGGTACACCTTAGAACTCTGCAGACCCTGCCCTAATTTCATTAGATGCGCAGAGGTGATCGTTTTTCTGCTAACTCTATATCCCTCAATGACTAGGATAGTCATGCTTATTTGTTGAAACTGTTTACATTTCCTCTCTGGCCTTTAAAGGACTAAATTGCCAAGCCAATATGTTACAGTACCTCTTGTCCATATTTGCAAATATGCAGTAAGTTTAGGCTAAAATCCTTAATGTGGTCATTCTTTTGGAAATGATTAACTCTGCTCCCAGGTAGTGAATATTTTAATCAGATGTGCATATGTGATGCTGTAGATGTCTCAGGATGTTGCTATTCAGGTGGAGTGAAATGTCTTTGTAAGGACTTGAGAATTTTTCAGAAGATAAAAACTTATTGGTAACTAAGCCTCAAACTTGGAGAGCGCTAATGCAAGGGGTTAACTTTTTTAAACAGTCACTTTAAAATGCCAAACCAGCCTCCAACCTAGGGACATTTTTGAAATCCCTGAACTGCGTGAGCAAAAATATATTCAAAGCAACAATTTGCTATTTCTTAATCTCTCTGATCATCCATCCTAAAGAAACTGTACTTTTCGTACCGCTTGTCTCCATACCTCTACCCACACACAACCCTGGCCTCTGTCAGTAACAGGAGCCTTGGCCTATGGCTTTCAACTTCATACTCTAGTACGAAGCATCAGAGCATGGATGCATGTACCCTCTCATTCCATGTAGAATTCTGTTTCCAAGGGACCAACTGAATTTTCTGCTAATGATAATATAACTTCTAGTCTAGGTGATCATAGAGCACAGCACCCTCCAATGGAGAAAAATGTGTACATTTATGGTACCCACCTTTCTTCCCATTGCATGCTGTACTCTAAACTTGTGTACTGAAGCAACGCATTCATGGTCACACTGGGCTGTCACTTGCAAAAATGCAGGTGCTTTGAGGTTCTCCTTTGGTATTCAGTCTTCATGAAATGCCTTGCCCCATCATAATTCGTCAGACTTCAAGGTATACACACGCCCCTTTACATCATTGCCTTATCTTTGCTTACAACCAAGCAATTTTGGCTTGGTTACAGATGTCCTATTCCAATGTTGCAGCACTGTACTAGTGGTTTTACCTTTCTTCCGCTCAGGTTGTCTGGCCAGATTTCCAAAGATTTTCAATCCCTCTTGGTGCATCTGACTTGGAGGCAGGAATGTGAGCCATAATCTGTGCACACTAGCCCTCAACTTTCCAGCCAGCAGTCATATGCCAGGTGTTCTGCTACTCGCAGACTTTGGATCTGAATCTAAATAAAGCTAAGTACCCCATTGGGGATTCGGTCCTTTTTTGTATTTATAGTTCGTCTGGTAAGTGCAACTTTAATCACCAGATTCCTCATAAAGGCACCCACGACCAGTGTCTTTTCTGCTTGGGTAGGAACACAATTATAATCACAATCACCAGGATGCTAAAAACTCCTTCACCATGTTAAGTAAGAAGCTGAAATCCCTCAAAATCCTCAATCTAGTTACCGAAAATAAAACTGCCAAAGATTCCAGGGACTACCACAAGGCATTCTATAGTTGTCAATCTCAATGGCAATGCTCAGATCTGCTCTGAGCTACAACAGAATGGCATTAAATGTCCTGGTCCCAAGGATATGGCATTAAATGTCCTGGTCCCAAGGATATGGCATTAAATGTCCTGGTCCCAAGGATATGGCATTAAATGTCCTGGTCCCAAGGATATTGCCAATGTCCTGGTCCCAAGGATATTGCCATTAAATGTCCTGGTCCCAAGGATATTGCCAATGTCCTGGTCCCAAGGATATTGCCAATGTCCTGGTCCCAAGGATATTGCCAATGTCCTGGTCCCAAGGATATTGCCAATGTCCTGGTCCCAAGGATATTGCCAATGTCCTGGTCCCAAGGATATTGCCAATGTCCTGGTCCCAAGGATATTGCCAATGTCCTGGTCCCAAGGATATTGCCAATGTCCTGGTCCCAAGGATATTGCCAATGTCCTGGTCCCAAGGATATTGCCAATGTCCTGGTCCCAAGGATATTGCCAATGTCCTGGTCCCAAGGATATTGCCAATGTCCTGGTCCCAAGGATATTGCCAATGTCCTGGTCCCAAGGATATTGCCAATGTCCTGGTCCCAAGGATATTGCCAACTTCACCCCTGTCTCGCCCTCTAAAGGGCCCATCTCAATACCAAAAGATTGCCAAATTCCGGTAATCACTGCCACACTGGTAGAAACCGAACTCTAAGCTAAGAATAAAGTAACCATGGGACCAGATGACATCCCTAGCTGTGTGCTACATGAACTACAAAATGAACTGGCACCTCACCTAAGTGTTATCATGGCCTCACCTCAGGTTTTGTGCCCACTGAGTGGCACACAGCTACAGTTATCCCGCTCCACAAGGGAGGAACCAGCAGTCTGACAAGCCTGATCTGCAAGGGCATGGAACGCATTATCATGGTACTTGTAAATAGACATTGGCAACCTTCAAACACTGGACCTGACCCAGTTTGGGTATGTGAAGGGCTGATCTGGTCTCCTGAATCTGATTGACTACTTCGAATCCATCTCCAGAGCTGTGGACGAGGGTAAAGCAGTCCACACAGCCTATCTGGACCTTGCCAAGGCCTTCGACACCATCCCCCACTCTGGAATCATAGATAAACTTATGAAGTTAGGCATAAATCCCTAAGTCACTCGAAGGGCTGCCAACTGGCTTTACTGACAGAACCCAGACTGTAATAGTAGCAGACTCCACATCTAGCTCCAGACAAATGGAGAACCTCAGGGTTCAGTCCTGGGACCACTCTTGTTTGGCGTCTACTTCTCTGAAGTACAGGCCAACACTAAGACTCTGGCTAACAGTTTGCAGATGACTGAAAACTGGGAGCCATTATTGAATCCCTAAATGATGTGGATATTCTACAAAAGGGCCTTACAGAAACAAATGCCTGGTGCCAGAGCCATGGGCTCAAGCTTACTGCTAAATGTATAGTTATCCCCTTCGGGGAAAAGTGTACCCATAAATTACCACATAGGTGGCAGGACACTAAACATCAAAAGTGTGATGAGAGATTAGGGACACGGGTGCAGTGGTCTCACTTTCGATAATCACATTGCCACAACAGTCGGGAAATTCTGTGTGGCACACCTAATCACCAAGGGCTTTTCATCCAGAAAAGAGGTCATTGTCCCACTGTACCCATCCCTCATTAGACCCATTATAGAGTATAATGCCCTGTTTGGTATGTACCTCAAGACATCTGCAACAGCTGGAAAGGCCACAGAAATACCTCACTAAAATCACAGGTCTAAAGCAATGCCATATGCTGACAGTAAAAATGAAAATCCAGCTATACTCTGTGGCATATCATCTACTCTGAGGCCATCTCTGCTTAACATACAAGGCCATGTCAAAACCTGAGCTGTTGGGACATTCTCCACTTAAATCCCAATCCCTCAGAGCCACACGCTCCAGGGATCTAAACCTTATCACAATGAACAAAACATGCTGAAGGGATAGGTTCCTGAACCAGCGACTCCCCATACTCTGGAATAGACTGCCCATACATGTCAAGCAGAATGCCTCATTGGCTGTCTTAAAGGAACCTTGATTGGATGAGATGGGAAATTCACCCCAGGGATCATGTCAGACTGCTAGACAGGAGTCCGGAGAAGTAAATATTGTGGGAATAAATATCCAGGGGAATTGTTATGGCTAGGCTTGCATAGGCCCTAGGGCTGATAGCCTAGTACCAACCTATAAGAACTGTCATCTGCCAGTCATTCATCCCCAAGACCCTTCATCACGGTTTACAGGCTCTTAATTTGTACCTCAAGAATCCGCATTTAAAACCGATTGCGCTAGGTGTAGAGGCCAGCTCTGCCCAGTCCAAACTGCCAGGGAAAGAGGGTCAAGCCCATGTGGCCTACTTCCACCGCACCTCCTGCTGCTCCTCAGCCTGTAGCCATAGTCAGCTTGGTTGAGGACCCAGCATCTGTCACAGCAGATTGTGCGGCCTCCTGTAAGGTACTCTCTATCTAGAACAGATGACATGTCCGGGGAGGATGTACCAGTGCATGATGTCCAAGGATGCATCTGCAGTCCTTACAAATGGGTTGTCCTGTCGTCAGGCAGCCCTTCGGTCGGCCGGATTCCAAAATCTGGGTCTGGCCTCGGCTGGTGTCGCACTTCACCCGACGTCATAGCTGCAGATGTTCTTCGTCTTCCATTGCTGCAGTCCTTACTATTGGGTATAGTCCGCGTCCAGTCGGCCCGAATACCAGAGTATAAGGCTGACGTCGGTCATGTCGCCTTAGACTGACGTCAGTATGTCAGGGTACTAATGCGCATGACCGACGTCATATCCTCAGTCTTTTTTGCCGCATGGTCCGATGCAGAAGCAGTTTTGCGAGTGCAGGTTGGCGTTCTGAGATTTCCGAAACCGGAGTTTCAGACCGAATCAGAGTTGGCTAAGTACCCCGTTGGGGAACATTTTGGTTTTTTCTTGCCTCAGTATTTAACCGGATGTCAGAAAAAGTGAATAACTGTCTTTCTTGTGGGAAACAGATACCGCATAAGGATTTCCATACTTTGTGTATACCTTGTTTAGGGCCTGAGCACGACGTTGTTGGCTGCCGCTCTTGTGCTAAGTTTAACAAACGCACTATTAAGAGGAGGTTAGACTGTGCCAGGTTAGTGTTTGGGAAACGTTGCAATTATAAAATGCCGTCGGATGCTCCGACGCCCGCTTCGTCCAAGAAGCGCAAGGACAAAACAGCTAAGCCTAGGGTTGAAGAACCGGCAGTCCCGGACGTCGGTTCTTTAGGAGGCTCACTGGAGCCAGAGGTTTTGCCAGGAGTTTCTATGGAGTCTCCGGCAGAAACTTTACTGTTACAGGATGTCCCATCTCTGGAGGCAGGCCAGGCTGAGGGGGCTTCTCAGGTACCTATTCTTCCCTCTCTTCCCACAGTAGTTAGGGCCTCTCCTTCTGTTGCTAAAGCTTCTTTTAGAGGTAGGCCAATTTCAGCTTCAGTGGGGGCTTCTCCTAGCTTTTCGGGTTCTGTACCTAAGAAACATATGCTTAAAATGGCAGAAGATTTGATTACTATGATTAGAGGTTCTATGGGCCCTCCTGATAAGAGGCCTAGGGTGGAACCAGAGTTTGCCAGTTTTGAAACAGGGTTCAGAGGCTTCTGAGTCTTCTGCGGATGATTTGCAGGAGTATCCTCCTTATTCTGATTCTGATGTGGATGATGCCACTCCTTCGGCTTCTCCTCCTGAGGATTTTTCATTTTCAGAGACTCTGCATTCCATGAGGGAGCACTTTAAATGGGAAGGCCAGGATTACTCTGATTCCAGGAAAAGGCTTAGGGAATTCTTGTTTTTACCCCAGCATAGGCCCTTAGCTATACCTCCTGTGTTGACTGTGGTGGAAGATGTTTTTGCAGAGGCTTCCCTGAACCCTGATTCTTTGCCTCCTGCTCCTGTTAAACCTGATAGGTACTATAGGGTGCCCGAAGCTCATAAGTATTTGTTTAAGAGTCCTAGGGCGGACCCAGAAACTGTTTCTCAGGGGCCTAAAGGTGTTAAAGCCTCTGTGGTTAGAAATCCTGTTCCCACTGACAAAGAGGCGAGGGCTTTAGATAGGTGGGGTAAGAAACTGTATACTTCTTCCACTCTAGCCATGAGAGCATTGAATTGTCAGTTTCACATGCTGAAATATCAAAATTATCTCCTTTCACAATTGAAATCTAAGGTGGATGCTTTGGCGGAAGGTATTGAGTGTAAAGAGTTGCTGGATTTGGTTTGTGTCTGAACAAGTGGGCAAGCATTCTTTGCAATGTGGCTTTGATGCTGTGCAGGCCTCCTCGAGGGTGGCTGCCACTAGTTCTGTTCTTCGCAGGCATGCCTGGTTGAGGGATCAGAATTTGGCTGAGCATGTTAAGACAAGGATTTTGGATGCACCTTTACAGTCTGATGTATTGTTTGGTTCGCTTGTGGAAGCAGTTTTAAAGAAAATGGAGGACAAAGCTAAGTCTATGCAAACTGTTAAGGATTTTTTGCAGGTACAGCCACCGAAGTTTAGTAGAAATTGGCCTGCTAAGGGGTGGACATATCCTGCTTATGACTCCCAGTCTAGGGGTAGGTCTAGACGTGGTAGGGGCAGGGCTCAAGGTTCTTTTAGGCCTAGAACAGGGAGTTCACCTGCTCAGACTTCTGGTGAGGGCAGGGGTCAGTCCTTTCGTAAACAGACCCAATGACCTGCCTTTTCAGCTGCCAGTAGATTCTCGTCTGGCAGCTCCTTTGGGAGGACGACTGTCTCTTTTCAAAGAAAATTGGGGTTTAATTACTCAAGACAGATGGGTGTTGGACATCATTCACCACGGTTACAGGTTTTATTTCCATACAATGCCCCCTTTCAAAGGCATGCCAGACGTTCCTCCTCCACAAAGAAAAGAGGCTCACAAACAAGTTTCTCAGTTACTCCAAATGGGGGCCATTCAGCCAGTCCCTGTATCAGAAAGGGGCCTAGGATTTTATTCGCATGTTCCTAGTACCAAAGAAGGGGAACACGTGGAGACCAATTTTGGATTTATCTCTCCTCAACACTTATCTGGACATTCCCAAGTTCAAGATGTTGACGTTACAACAGCTTTTACCTCTGCTGGGCAAAGATCACTGGATGGTAACTTTAGATCTCAAGGAAGCTTACCTTCATGTGCCTATCAGGCTAAGTTGCAGGAAATATCTGCGGTTTCGAGCTGGAGATTCTCATTATCAGTTCTCTGCATTGCCCTTTGGCTTATCTACTGCGCCCAGAGTATTCACAAAGGTTCTGGCTCCAGTGATAGCTTACTTCAGGCTACAAGGAATTCACATCTATCCTTACTTAGACGACTGCCTGATTCTGGCTCAAGAAAAGGAAGACCTTCTACAGCATCTGGAATATGTTATAGCAGTGCTAAGATGCCTAGGGTATTCTGTGAACGAAATAAAGTCCAGTCTAGTACCCTCTCAAGACATGTGCTTTCTGGGTGTGAGACTGAATACAGCAGCCCAGATGGCCTTTTAACCCCGGACAAACAAATGAGTCTATCACTTTACTTCCATCAACTATCTCATCAGTCCGTGCTGACTGCAGGGACAGTCCTTCAAGCATTAGGGTTCATGGCATCTTGTATTCTGGTGCTTCCCAATGCCAAACTGCATATGAGGAAGTTACAATGGTATCTCAAAAATGTATGGACACAGCACTGCCAGGATTTAGACACTGTCATTCCCATAATACCTTGCCTTCAAAGAGAATTTTTGTGGTGGGCTCAGGAATGTCACCTAAACAAGGGACTCTCTGTGACCCGGCCAGAGGAGAGTCAGATTTTAACGACAGATGCCTCGGACATTGCTTGGGGAGCTCATCTAAATGGAAAGTGGATACAAGACAAGTGGCCTGCCAGACTACAGCATCTACATATCAACATGAAGGAGATGTTAGCAGTCCAGTTCGCATTACTGGCTTTCAAGGAGTTACTTCTTCCAGGACAGGTGTTGATTCTAACAGACAACACAACTGTCATGTGGTACATCAACAAGCAAGGGGAACACATTCTTCTCCTCTATGCAGGCAAGCAATGATTTTATGGGAGACTGCTAAGCTTGCAACTAACTCTTCAGGCAAGGTTTCTGCCAGGAGCACAGAACTCCTTAGCAGATGTGTTAAGCAGACAAATCATGGATCCCCACGAGTGGAAACTGGATCTTCATGTATTTCAGATATTGACAGTGTCATGGGGAACTCCAGACATAGATCTGTTCGCTTCTCCACTAAACCACCAGCTGCCAAAGTATTGCACAAAGGGGTTTCATCACACAGCTTGGAAAGTGGATGCTCTGTCTTTCAGTTGGGAAAATCTTCATGTGTATGCCTTTCCACCTCTGCCTCTTCTTCCAAAGGTACTATTAAAGGTCAGGCAAGACAGGCCAAGGATGATTTTGATAGCTCCAGATTGGCCTCGGCAACACTGGTACCCACTACTACGGAGTCTGGTAAAGAAGCCTCCATGGCCTTTACCTCTGATTCCTCATCTGTTATCTCAGAAGGACGGTCATCTGCTCAATGTCAAGCTTCACTCTCTTCATCTAACAGCCTGGCATATTCTGTGTTGAAACACAGCAGGTCTCAACTTCCTCAACAAGTTTTAGATGTGATTATGGAAGCTAGACGACCTAGTACAAGGAGAGTGTACGCAGCAAAATGGAAGAGATTTTTATTTTGGAGTACAGCAAAGAATTTGGAGATTTCTGAGCCTAATTTGAGTGTGGCTCTTCAATATCTTACCGAGTTATTGGACAAAGGGTTGTCCTTCTCTTCTATTAAGATTCATGCTGCAGCAATTTCAGCTCACTATGATTGTGACCCACCTTTGTTTTCGCATCCTTTGTTCAAGCAGTTTCTTAGAGGGGCAAAGAATATAAGACCCCCACGTAGAGCTCCTACTCCTGCTTGGGATCTCAATTATGTGTTGGAAAAACTTACTCTACAACCTTTTGAGCCTGCAGCTACTGCTGAATTGAAATGCTTGTCATGGAAGACTGCTTTTCTGTTGGCTATTACTTCTGCAAGGAGGGTGTCTGAATTGCAGGCCCTTATGGCAGTAGAGCCCTTTTTGATTTTCCATAAGGATAGGGTATCATTACGTACTAATCCTTCCTTTATGCCTAAGGTGGTTTCTAGTGTGGCTTTAAACCAAACTATTCATTTGCCTACGTTTTATGCAGACCCTCAAAATAAAGGGGAAAAGATTTTGCACACTTTAGATGTGCACAGGCAGTTGCGTTATTATTTAAGCAGGACTAAGGATTTTAGGCAGTCTCAGCAGTTGTTTGTTTCTTTTGCTTTGAGTTCACAGGGCAAGCCTGTGTCAAAACAAACTATTTCTAGGTGGATTGGCTTTTGCATTGCATTTTGTTATTCCCATCATGGCAAGGAGATTCCAGCTGGGATTAGGCCTCATTCCACTAGGGCTACTGCCACTTCAACAGCATTTCTAAGGGGGGTGGCAACTAAGGATATTTTGGAAGCAGCTACTTGGAGTTCTGTGCATACTTTCTCTAAGCATTATCACCTTCCTATCTACTCTAAGTCTAGGGCTGGTTTTGCCACAGCTGTTTTGCAAGGCATGTTGTCAGCTCCTCCTTCTTTATGATTTGCCAGCCTCCCTTACCTCTGCTTTGGGATTCTACCCAATAGTAAGGACTGCAGCAATGGAAGACGAAGAACATAGTACAGTTTTGTACCTACCATAAATGTAGATGTTCGAGGATTCCATTGCTGCAGTCCAATTTACCCTCCCTCCTTCCCCTCTGTGTTTAGGGGTGGTTATGTAGGTGAGTTTCCATGCTTATATGTTTGTATATATTCTTGTATATATTGTACATGTTTTTGGTGCAGGTATTTTGGGCCTTGTCTTTTTAGGGTCTTCTGACATCTGGGGCAAGAAAAGACTGAGGATATGACGTCGGTCATGCGCATTAGTACCCTGACGTACTGACGTCAGTCTAAGGCGACATGACCGACGTCAGCCTTATACTCTGGTATTCGGGCCGACTGGACGCGGACTATACCCAATAGTAAGGACTGCAGCAATGGAATCCTCGAACATCTACATTTATGGTAGGTACAAAACTGTACTTTCTGCGGGTATAAAGGCATCAGCCGACGCCATTTTCCTCAGTCTTTTTTGCCGCGTGGCGCCCGAAGCAGAAGCTGTTCGCAAGTGCCGGTCGGTCAGAACCAGAGATTACTACTATCGAATACAACTTCGAAGACTTCTTAAAAGCTAAGTACCCCGTTGGGGACTCTTTCTTGCCTCAGCCGATGTCAGAAAAAGTGAAGAACTGTTTAACTTGTGGGAAACAAATACCTCATAAAGATTTCCACTCTTACTGCTTACCTTGTTTAGGCCCAGACCACGACGTAGCAGCTTGTCTAGCCTGTGCTTCCTTTAACCAACGGACGCTTAGACGTCTGTCGGAATTTGCTGAGCAGTTTTTCGGCTCTGATTTTGCTTGTAAGATGCCGTTGGATCCTCCGACTACACAAGTAACCAAAAAACGCAAGGAAAAGGACCGACACTCGCGGTCTGCGGTTTCGGCTGAAACCGCAGTTAAGCAAACAGTGTCTCTGTTTCGGCTGAAACCGAGCAAGCGGTTCTTCCTTCAGCTGAAAGCATGCCTTCTACCGAGGCTTCTTCTAACCTCATGGAATCGGCTTCGGAAATCCAACCTGCTGTTGCGATTTCTCAGGAATTATCAGACACTATTCCCTTGGATATTTCTACTCCTGCACGTGGAGCTGCTAGGCCTCCTGCAGCCATGTCCATTAATGCCTTTGCCAGGGCTAAAGCAGATAAAGCTACAAAAACTGTACCTGTTAAGACCCCTACTCACAGGCCCAGTTCTAGTTCCCAAATGCTTTCTTTGGCAGAGGATCTTATTTCTTTAATCTGGGGATCCCAGCCTCATCCAGACAGGGCCTCTCATCCACCTCCAGAGAAGAGGCCTAGAGCAGAGCCCCCTGAGCCAGTGTCCACAGATGATTCCTCTGATTCAGATAATACAGACCCTCCAGAGGCTCCTTTTTCCCCTTACGAAGACTCTGATGCTGAAGAGTCCATCCCTTCTGCCTCTCCACCTGAGGAATTTTCCTTTGGGGAAACCTTGCATGCTATGAGGGAACAATTTCAATGGCAGGGCCAAGATTTTTCAGACTCCAGGAAAAGGCTTAGAACGTTCTTGCATTTACCACAGCATAGGCCTTTAGCTATACCTCCAGTTCTTTCTGTTGTAGATGATGCATTTAATGATGCTTGTACTGCTCCTGATTCATTACCTCCGGCCCCTGCTAAGCCCGATAGGTACTACAGGGTCCCGGACACACCACCATTTATACAAGGCTCCTTTTGCAGATCCCGAAACTATCTCCCAGGGGCCTAAGGCTGTAGCAACTACCTCTGCTAAAAATCCCCTCCCCTCTGAAAGGGAATCCAGATCCTTAGAGAGATGGGGTAAAAAAGTTTACACTTCTGCTACTCTGTCAGCTAGGGCCTTGAACTGTCAATTTCATATGATCCAATATCAAGAATATATGCTTGACCAGTTAACTAAACTGTCCTCTGAACCTTTTGATAAGTATGTTCAGGAAATGTTACATAACATTCAGCAAGTTAGTAACCATTCTTTAAAATGCGGCTATGATGCACTGGAGGCTTCCTTTAGATCAGCCATGACTGCCACAGTTATCAGAAGGCATGCATGGTTGAAAGAGCAGGCCTTACCGGACCATGTCAAATCAAAACTGTTAGATGCTCCCATGGACAAGGCCAATTTATTTGGTTCTCCTGCACAACAGGTACTGAAGAAGATGGAGGAGAAGGCAAAATCTGTACAAACAGTGAAAGATTTCTTGCAGGTCCAACCTCCAAGGTTTAGCAGGAATTGGCCCTCCAAAAATTGGTCCTTTCCAGACTCCTCTAAAGCACAGAGGCAGGAACAGGCGATCAAGAGGCAGAAACCAATCCAGGGGTGCCTACAGGGGATGCCAGTGGCAGGGTAACAACCAGCGAGGCACAGACACAGCCACCACCACTGCAACAGGACAATCAGTGACTTGGCTCTGGCACCGCCTACCAGGGAACAACTAGAAGCACCCTTAGGCGGAAGGCTAGCCTTATTCTCAAACTGGCATTACATCACAAGAGACAGGTGGATTTTACAGACAATAGACCAAGGCTACAGGTTCCACTTCCATACCCTACCAGGGAAGAGAGGAATGCCAAACCTACCTCCAAATCAAAAGACAGAAGCTCTAAAACAAATATCTCAATTAAGGATGAGAGCTGTGGAAAAGGTACCATCTATGGAGCAAGGAAAGGGAATTTTACTCCAGACTCTTCCTGGTACCAAGAAAAAAGAACAAATGGAGGCCTATTCTCGACCTGTCCGCTTTAAACACATTTCTCATTGTTCCAAAATTCAAAATGCTGACTCTACAGCAGCTTCTTCCCATGCTGGGCAAGGAGTCTTGGCTGGTAACTCTAGATCTCAAGGAGGCATACCTGCACGTCCCCATACAACCAAATTGCAGAAGATACCTCAGATTTCTTGCAGGATCAGAGCATTATCAATTCTCAGCATTGCCCTTTGGCTTATTTACTGCGCCCAGAGTGTTCACGAAATGCCTGGCATCAGTAATTGCTCATTGCAGGCTTCAGGGAATCCAAATTTACCCCTACCTGGACTGCCTGATACAAGCGGACAACAAAAACAAATTAACAGAAGACTTGCAAAGAGTCATTTACCTGCTACAAGCCCTGGGATAGACAGTCAATATAAAAAAGTCAAGGCTGATACCATCCCAAAGAATAACCTTTTTGGGTGCAGAACTGGACACATCAAAGCAAATGGCATTCCTAACTGCAGAAAAGCAAGAGCAACTACCTCTCTACTTTGCATTAACAAAGCAGAACCATCTAACAGCAAGAAAAGTACTGCAAGCCTTGGGCTTCATGGCATCCTGCATAATACTGGTCCCTCATGCCAGACTGCATATGAGAAAGCTACAGTGGTACCTAAAGAATTTATGGTCTCAACACAAGCACAGCCTAGAATCCAAAATTCCAATAATCCCATGCCTGAAGCAAGAGTTCCTATGGTGGGCTCAGGCCTGTCAAACACAGGATTGCCCTTCCACAGCATTCAACCAAGCCAAACCATCACGACGGACACCTCAGACCTCGGTTGGGGGGCCCACATGCTGGACAGGTGCATACAAGGCTTATGGACTCAAGACCAGCTGCACCTACACATAAATCTAAAGGAAATGCTGGCAGTAAAATTGGCAATCCAGACATTCAGACCATTTCTCTGAGAAGGTCAGTTGATAAGGACAGACAACACAACAGTTATGTGGTACATCAACAAACAGGGAGGCACACATTCATACCCTCTATGCCGGATGGCACTGGACCTATGGAACGTGGCTCTGAGCTACAACATTCAGTTACAAGCAAATGTCCTTCAAGGATGCATCTGCAGTCATAACAAATGGGTTGTCCTGTCGTCAGGCAGCCCTTCGGTCGGCCGGATTCCAAAGTCTGGGTCCGGCTTCGGCTGATGTCGCACTTCACCCGACGTCATCTCTGCTGGTCTTCGGGTATAAAGGCATCAGCCGTCGCCATTTTCCTCAGTCTTTCTTGCCGCGTGGCGCCCGAAGCAGAAGCTGTTCGCAAGTGCCGGTCGGTCAGATCCAGAGATTACTACTACCGAATAATACTTCGAAGACTTCTAAAAAGCTAAGTACCCCGTTGGGGACTCTTTCTTGCCTCAGCCGATGTCAGAAAAAGTAAATAACTGTTTAACTTGTGGGAAACAAATACCTCATAAGGATTTCCACTCTTACTGCCTACCTTGTTTAGGCCCAGACCACGACGTAGCAGCCTGTTTAGCCTGTGCTTCCTTCAACCGATGAATGCTTAGGCGTCGGTCGGAGTTTGCTGAACAGTTTTTCGGCTCAGATTTTGCGTACATTATGCCGTCGGATCCTCCGACTACCCAAATTGTTAAATGCAAAGAAAAAGAACGACACTCGCGGTCTGTTTCGGCCGAAACCGAGAAAACGGGTCAATCTTCAGCCGAATCCATGACTTCTACTGAGGCTCCTGCTACCTTAGTTGAATCGGCCTCCGAAGTTTTGCCTACTACTGTGGTTCCTAGTGAATTATGACACCATCCCTTTGGATGTCTCTACCCCAGCACGTGGTGCTGCTAGGCCTCCTGCAGCCATGTCTATAAAGGCCTTTGCTAGGGCTAAAGCAGCCAAAACTGTTAATTCAGTGCCTGGTAAGGCCCCCTCACATAGGCCCACTTCTAGTTCACAAATGCTTACTCTGGCAGAGGATTTAATCTCCTTAATTAGGGGATCCCAATCTCACCCAGACAGGGCCTCTCCGTCTCCAGAAAAGAGACCTAGAGCAGAGCCCCCCGAGCCAGTGTCCTCTGATTCTTCGGATGACTCAGATGATCAGCCAGAGGCTCCTTTTTCTACTTATGAAGATTCCGATGCTGAAGAATCCATTCCATCTGCCTCTCCAACAGAGGAATTTTCCTTTGGGGAAACCTTACATGCCATGAGAGAACAATTCCAATGGCAGGGACAAGATTTCTCAGATTCAAGAAAAAGGCTTAGGACCTTTCTGCACTTACCACAACATAGGCCCTTAGCTATACCTCCAGTTCTGCCTGTTGTGGATGATGCATTTAATGATGTTTGCACTGCTCCTGATACTTTACCTCCAGCTCCTGCCAAATCAGATAGATTTTACAGGGTGCCGGACACTCATCACCACCTATACAAGGCCCCACTTGCAGATCCTGAGACTATATCCCAGGGGCCTAAGGCAGTAGCTTCGACCTCAGCAAAAAACCCTCTCCCTTCTGAAAGGGAATCCAGGTCCTTAGAGAGATGGGGTAAAAAAGTTTACACCTCTGCTACTCTCTCAGCTAGAGCTTTAAACTGTCAGTTTCACATGATTCAATACCAAGAGTTTATGCTTGATCAGTTAACTAAGAAGCTGTCCTCTGATGAATCCTTAGATAAGAAATATGTTTTAGAAATGGTCAATAACATCCAACAGGTTAGTAACCATTCTTTAAAATGTGGCTATGATGCACTGGAGGCTTCATTTAGATCAGCCATGACTGGCACAGTGATAAGAAGGCATGCATGGTTGAAAGAACAGGCCTTGCCGGATCATGTTAAAGCAAAGCTGTTAGATGCTCCTATGGATAAGGCCAGTGTATTTGGTACCCCTGCTCAGCAAGTAATGAAGAAAATGGAAGAGAAGGCAAAATCTGTACAAACAGTTAAGGATTTCTTACAGGTTCAGCCCCCAAGGTTTAGCAGGAACTGGCCTGCCAAAAATTGGTCCTTTCCAGACTCCTCAAAATCTCAGAGGCAGGAATAGACGCTCTAGAGGCAGAAATCAATCCAGAGGAGGTGCCTATAGAGGATGCCAGTGGCAAGGCAATAACCAGCGAGGCACAGACACAACCACTGCCACTGCAACTGGACCATCACAGTGACTTGGCTCTGACACCGCCTACCAGGGAGCAAATAGCAGCACCTTTAGGCGGAAAGTTAGCCTTATTTTCGAAAAATTGGCACTATATCACAAGACAAGTGGATTTTGCAAACCATAGACCAAGGCTACAGGTTCCACTTCCACACTTTACCAGTAAAAAGAGGAATGCCAAACCTACCTCCAAATCAAAAAACAGAAGCTCTAAAGCAGATAGCTCAATTAACAAAGATGAGAGCTGTGGAAAGAGTACCAATAACACAACAGGGCAAAGGATTCTACTCCAGACTCTTCCTAGTACCAAGAAAAGAGAAAAGTTGGAGACCTATTCTCGACCTGTCCGTCTTAAACACATACATCATTGTCCCAAAATTCAAAATGCTGACCCTACAGCAACTTCTTCCCATGCTGGGCAAGGAGTGTTGGCTGGTAACTCTAGATCTCAAGGGAGGCATACCTGCACGTCCCCATACGACCAAATTGCAGAAGATACCTCAGATTTCTTGCAGGATCAGAGCATTATCAATTCTCAGCATTGCCCTTTGGCTTATCTACTGCGCCCAGAGTATTCACAAAATGCCTGGCATCAGTAATAGCTCATTGCAGGCTACAGGGAATCCAAATTTATCCATACCTGGACGACTGCCTGTTACAAGCAGACAACAAAAGCAAGCTGACAACAGATTTACAAAGAGTCATTTGCTTACTACAAGCCCTGGGATACACAGTCAATTTAAAAAAGTCACGACTGATACCATCCCAGACAAGAACATTCTTGGGTGCGGAATTGGACACAGTAAAACAAATGGCATTCCTAACTGCAGAAAAACAAGAACAACTCCCTCTTTACTTCTTGGCATTAATAAAGCAGAACAAACAGCAAGAAAAGTACTGCAGGCCTTGGGCTTCATGGCATTATGCATAATCCTGGTCCCCCGTGCCAGACTGCATATGAGAAAGCTACAGTGGTACCTAAAGAATTTATGGTCTCAACACAGGCACAGCTTAGAAACCGAAATCCCACTAATCCCATGCCTGAAACAAGAGTTCCTATGGTGGGCTCAAGCATGCCAGACAAACCCAGGCTTGCCCTTCCACAACTTTCAAGCAAACCAAACCATCACAACGGATGCCTCAGACCTAGGCTGGGGGGCGCACATGTTGGACAAGTGCATACAAGGATTGTGGACTCCAGACCAGCTGCACCTACACATAAACCAAAAAGAAATGCTGGCAGTAAAACTTGCAATCCAGAAATTCAGACCATTCCTCAGAAGGCCATTTAATGATGAGGACAGACAACACCACAGTCATGTGGTACATCAACAAACAAGGAGGCACTCATTCATACCCCCTATGCAGAATGACTCTGGACCTTTGGAATATGGCTCTGAGCTACAACATCCAGTTACAGGCAATATTTGTGCCGGGAAAAGAAAACACCCTAGCAGACATGTTAAGCAGAACCACTTCGGATGCTCACGAATGGATGCTACACCCGGACATCTTCAAGGCCATCACAAAGAAATGGGGAATGCCACAAATAGACCTATTCGCATCCCCACTCAATCACCAGCTCAAAAAATTCTGCACAAGGACATGCCACCCACTTGCATGGAAGGTGGACTCTCTATCCTTCAGCTGGAAAGGCCTGACAGCATATGCATTTCCACCTCTTCCTTTGATGCACAAGGTACTACTGAAAATCAGAGGAACGCCCAAGGATAATTCTGATAGCTCCAAATTGGCCAAGACAACACTGGTATCCTTTGCTGAGGAGCATGTCTCGGGAGAATGTGGTCAATACCCCTGATGCCTTTGATGTTAACTCAGAACAACTACAACATCATGCACCCAAACCTAAAAACCTTGCAACTGACTGCCTGGAACATCACATAACAGCAACTAATGCAGACTTATCCCAAAGGGTTAAAGACATTATCCTTGAAGCCCACAGACCTTCAACAAGAAGGAATTATGCAGGAAAATGGAAAAGGTTTGTCATTTGGAGTACTGAAAGAGGAAAAGACGTGTCGAACATAGACATTGCTAACATACTGGAGTACTTGGCAGAGCTTCTACATACGGGCCTGTCCTATTCCTCCAAGATACATGCATCAGCTATTTCTGCAGAATACAGCTTCGATCCACCAGTCTTTTCGCATCCTCTACTCAGGCAATTCCTCAGAGGGATCAAGAATGTAAAATCTCTTTGGAAACCACCATTACCAGCATGGGACTTGAACTTTGTGCTAGAAAAATTGACACTCCCTCCATTTGAACCAGCAGCAACAGCAGATCTTCAACACCTATCATGGAAAACTGCTTTCCTACTGGCAATTACTTCAGCAAGGAGGGTTTCGGAACTACAGGCCTTAATGGCAGTACAACCCTTCCTAATCTTCCATCAAGATAGTGTCCATGAGAATTTATCCTACATTTATGCCTAAGGTGGTATCCAGAGTGTCTTTAAACCAGGCAATCCACCTACCTACCTTCTTTCCCAATCCACAGAACAGGGGGGAAAGGCTGCTGCATACCTTGGATGTACATAGACAGTTACGCTACTACCTGGACAGAACCAAAAGTAACAGAAAAACTGACCAGCTTTTAGTAGCCTATGCAACAGGAAGGGAAGGAAAAGCAATTTCCAAACAGACAATCTCCAAATGGATAGGAAATTGCATAAGATTCTGTTACTCCTACCATGGAAAACCAGTTCCACAGAACATAAGACCTCATTCTGCAAGGGCTACAGCCACTACCACAGCTTTCTTACGAGGAGTGGCAACCAAGGACATTATTGAGGCGGCTACTTGGACCTCTGTGCATACATTTGCCAAGCATTATAACTTACCTCTATACTCTAGATCCCGAGCAGGGTTTGCAACTGCTGTATTGCAAGGGATCCTAACTACACCATAATTCTTCTTCCTCCTCCCCTAGTTTGGCTATGGTATTCTACCCATTTGTTATGACTGCAGATGCATCCTTGAAGGACATAGTACAGTTTTGTACCTACCATAAATGTAGATGTCCGAACAGGATAGCATCTGCAGTCAGGATTACCCACCCTCCTTCCCCTCTGTGGTACTCCTAGGGTATTTACCCTCCTAATAGCTAGCTGGGGGGGAGTCTCTTATGGTGTATTTGTTTGTATATATATGTGCATACATGCTTATTTTGTTTGCCTTCTACTATTTTGGAAACATTGGCATTTATCCAAAATTTAGCTTCCTAGAGGGCAACTGGCATCTGGGGCAAGAAACAGAGGAAAATGGCGTCGGCTGATGCCTTTATACCCGAAGACCAGCAGAGATGACGTCGGGTGAAGTGCGACATCAGCCGAAGCCGGACCCAGACTTTGGAATCTGGCCGACCGAAGGGCTGCCTGACGACAGGACAACCCATTTGTTATGACTGCAGATGCTATCCTGTTCGGACATCTACATTTATGGTAGGTACAAAACTGTACTTTTTTGTACCGGGAAAAGAAAACGTTCTAGCAGACATATTAAGCAGGACTACCACGGATGCCCACGAATGGATGCTACATCCGGACATCTTCAAAGACATTACAAGGAAATGGGGACTCCCACAAATAGACTTATTTGCATCCCCACACATTCACCAGCTAAAGAAATTCTGCACAAGGACCTACCACCCACTTGCTTGGAAGGTGGACTCCCTATCTTTCAGTTGGAAAAATCTGACAGCATATGCATTCCCACCACTTCCTTTGATGCACAAGGTGCTATTGAAGATCAGAGGACCATCCAAGGATCATCCTGATAGCTCCAGACTGACCAAGGCAACATTGGTACCCATTGCTAAGGAGCATGTCTCGGGAACAAATATGGACACTACCCTTGGTTCCATTGCTGTTAACACAGAACAACTACAACACCCTGCATCCAAGCCTGAAAACTCTGCAGCTGACTGCCTGGAACATTACATAAGATCAATTAACCCAAATTTATCACAAAGGGTTAAAGGCATTATCCTTGAGGCTCGCAGACCCTCAACAAGGAAAAATTATGCAGCAAAATGGAAGATATCTCATTTGGAGTACTGCAAAGGGAGATGTGTCACAAGTAAACATAGCCAGCATCCTGGAATACTTGGCAGAGCTCTTCCACACAGGCCTGTCCTATTCTTCCATCAAGATACATGCATCAGCTATTTCAGCAGAATACAGCTCAGATTCTCCTGTCTTCTCGCATCCTCTGCTCAGGCAGTTTGAGAGGAATTAAAAATGTAAAACCTCCTAGGAAACCACCATTGCCAGCATGGGACTTGAACTTTGTGCTAGAAAAATTGACACTTCCTCCTTTCGAACCAGCAGCAACAGCAGAATTACAATACTTATGGAAGACTGCTTTCCTGCTGGCAATCACTTCAGCAAGAAGGGTATCTGAACTACAGGCATTAATGGCAGTGCAACCCTTCCTGATCTTCCATCAAGATAGTGTCCATGAGAACAAATCCTACATTTATGCTCAAGGTGGTATCCAGAGTATCTTTAAATCAGGCTATCCACCTACCTACATTCTTCCCCAACCCACAGAACAGGGGAGAAAGACTGTTGCATACCTTGGATGTACATACAGTTACGCTACTACCTGGACAGAACCAAGGGCAACAGAAAAACTGACCAGCTACTGGTAGCATATGCAACTGGAAGGGAAGGAAAAGCAATTTCAAAACAGACAATCTCCAAGTGGATAGGAAATTGCATTAGATTTTGTTACTCCTACCATGGAATGAAAACTCCAGAGAACATCAGGCCTCACTCTACAAGGGCTACGGCCACTACCACAGCTTTCTTACGAGGAGTGGCTACCAAGGACATTAGAGGCTGCTACTTGGACCTCCGTGCATACATTTGCCAAGCATTATAACTTACCACTATACTCTAGATCCCGTGCTGGTTTTGCCACTGCTGTTTTGCAAGGGATCCTAACTACACCATAATCTAGCTCTTTTCCTCCTCCCCTAGTTTGGCTATGGTATTCTACCCATTTGTAAGGACTGCAGATGCATCCTTGAAGGACATAGTACAGTTTTGTACCTACCATAAATGTAGATGTCCGATAGGAATGCATCTGCAGTCAGGATTACCCACCTGCCTTCCCCTCTGTGGTACTCTAGGGTATTTGCCCATCTTATAGCTAGCTTGGGGGGGGGATCTATTATGGTGTATTTGTTTGTATATATGTACATACATGCTTATTTTTTGTGTTTGCTCTCTACTATTTGGAAACATTGGCATTTATCCAAATTTAGCCTTCCAAGAGGGCACCTGGCATCTGGGGCAAGAAACGCTGAGGAAAATGGCGTCGGCTGATGCCTTTATACCCGAAGAACTGCAGCTATGACGGGTGAAGTGCGACACCAGCCGAGGCCAGACCCAGACTTTGGAATCCGGCCGACCGAAGGGCTGCCTGACAGGACAACCCATTTGTAAGGACTGCAGATGCATTCCTATCGGATATCTACATTTATGGTAGGTACAAAACTGTACTTTCCAGATGCTGGGTGGGGAACCATTGCCTTTGATGGGTGCTTCAGACTTGGCCTCTGCCATCCCATCAATTACTCCTAGGCCTACTGCCAGCCAGACTCCTGCTAGGCCTTCTAAAAAGACTTGACCTCTTTCTTCAGTGTCAAGAGATCTTACCCAATTGGCAGGCCTTTAGCCAAAATTTATACAATGCCTTCATGACCCTTAGGCCTTCTGAAGCTATTCTGCTGTCCCACCTCTTCTCAGTCCCAGACCTTCTATCCCTGAAAGAACTGTCAGCCAGCAGAGTTGTCTGACTCATCAGAAAACTCTGCCCTATTCTTCCCAGATTTCATTCCCTGAGGAAGCCACTGCAGAGGCTATTTCCCCAGTGGAAGGCTTAACCTTTGGGGAACTGTTAACTTGAGACCACTTCAAGTGGAAATGCTCCGACATGACTGAGAAGCAAAAGTTTTTATGATCTCATACAGATGGAATCTCCCAAGCCCTTCACCAATTCCACCTGTTCAACCTGCTTTCCTGGATGCATTTGTAGTGGCATCCATTAATCCAGCTGCCCAACCACCTGCTCATTATAGGGCCGATAGATTAAAGAATTTGTCATCAGGGACCTTGTATAAAGTGCCCTCCGGCAGACCATGCCACTTTCTCCATTTCTACTGACTGGGCATTCAAACTCATTCCTACCACCACTGTCCTGCCTGCAGATGAGGAAAACAAGGCTATGGAGAGGTGGGGAAAAGACTTGCACTTTTGCCACCCTGGCTTTTAGGGCAACCAGTTACCAGTCTCACATGTATAAATATTCTCTTGCTGTGTTGGACAAAACCTCCAATGAGCTGAACAACATCCCTGACTTCCTTGCTGGAGTGGATCTGGTAAACAAGCACTCCCTTAGGTGTGTAGATGCAGCTGAGGCCTCAGCTAGGTCAGCTGGATTCGGAATCCATGTTAAGGAGATATTCCTGGCTGCACTTGCAGCCCCTCCCTGATTTCAGAGCCAAGCTCCTTGATGCTTTGGACCACTCGGCCCTCTTTGGTGCCAAAGTGGCTGACCTGGTTCTGTAACAAAAAGGAACTACAGGACTTCAAGCATCTCCTAATCTCTCCTATCCCCAAGATGTCCTTCAAGGATGCATCTGCAGTCCTTACAAATGGGTTGTCCTGTCGTCAGGCAGCCCTTCAGTCGGCCGGATTCCAAAGTCTGGGTCTGGCTTCGGCTGGTGTCGCACTTCACCCGACGTCATAGCTGCAGTTCTTCGGGTATAAAGGCATCAGCCGATGCCATTTTCCTCTGTCTTTCTTGCCGCGTGGCACCCAAAGCAGAAGCTGTTCGCAAGTGCTGGTCGGTCAGATCCAGAGATTACTACTACCGAATACTACTTCGAAGACTTCTAAAAAGCTAAGTACACCGTTGGGGACTCTTTCTTGCCTCAGCCGATGTCAGAAAAAGTGAATAACTGTTTAACTTGTGGGAAACAAATACCTCAAAGATTTCCACTCTTACTGCTTACCTTGTTTAGGCCCAGACCACGACGTAGCAGCTTGTCTAGCCTGTGCTTCTTTTAAGACGGACGCTTAGATGTCGGTCGGAGTTTGCTGAGCAGTTTTTCGGCTCGGATTTTGCGTATATTATGCAGTCGGATCCTCAGACTACACAAATTGCCAAAAAACGCAAAGAAAAGGACCGACACTCGCAGTCCGCGGTTTCGGCCGAAACCGTGGTTAAGCAAACAGAGTGTCTGTTTCGGCCGAAACCGAGCAAGCGGTCCTTGCTTCAGCCGAATCCATGCCTTCTACCGAGGCCTCTTCTAACCTGGTAGAATCGGCCTCTGAAATCCAACCTGCTGTTGTGGTTTCTCAGGAATTATCGGACACTATTCCCTTGGATGTATCAACCCCTGCACGTGGTGCTGCTAGGCCTCTGCAGCCATGTCCATTAAGGCCTTTGCCAGGGCTAAAGCAGCCAAAACTTCTAAGTCTGTGCCTGTTAATCCCCCCTCTCACAGGCCCAGTTCCAGTTCCCAAATGCTTACTCTGGCAGAGGATCTCATCTCTTTAATAAGGGGATCCCAACCTCATCCAGACAGGGCCTCTCAGCCACCTCCAGAGAAGAGACCTAGAGCAGAGCCCCCTGAGCCAGTGTCCACGGATGATTGCTCTGAGGATTCAGACAATACAGACCATCCAGAGGCTCCTTTTTCTCCTTACGAAGAATCGATTCCTTCTGCCTCCACCTGAGGAATTTTCCTTTGGGGAAACCATACATGCCATGAGGGAACAATTTCAGTGGCAGGGCCAAGATTTCTCAGACTCCAGGAAAAGGCTTAGGACCTTTTTGCATTTACCACAACATAGGCCTTTAGCTATACCTCCAGTTCTTTCTGTTGTAGATGATGCATTTAATGATGCTTGTACTGCTCCTGATTCTTTACCTCCAGCTCCTGCTAAGCCCGATAGGTTCTACAGGGTCCCGGACGCACATCACCATTTATACAAGGCTCCTTTTGCAGATCCCGAGACTATCTCCCAGGGGCCTAAGGCAGTAGCATCTACCTCTGTTAAAAATCCCCTCCCCTCTGAAAGGGAATCCAGGTTCTTAGAGAGATGGGGTAAAAAAGTATACACCTCTGCTACTCTGTCAGCTAGGGCCTTGAACTGTCAGATGTCCTTCAAGGATGCATCTGCAGTCTTTACAAATGGGTTGTCCTGTCAGGCAGCCCTTCGGTCGGCCGGATTCCAAAGTCTGGGTCTGGCTTCGGCTGGTGTCGCACTTCACCCGACGTCATTGAGGCAGTTTTTCGGGTATAAATGATCAGCAGACGCCATTTTCCCAATCTTTCTTGCCGCGTGGCGCCCGAAGCAGAAGCTGTTCGCAAGTGCCGGTCGGTCAGATCCAGAGATTACTACTACCGAATACTTCGAAGACTTCTATAAAGCTAAGTACCCCATTGGGGACTTTCTTGCCTCAGCCGATGTCAGAGAAAGTTAACTGTTTATCTTGTGGGAAACAAATACCTCATAAAGATTTACACTCCTATTGCATACATTGTTTAGGCCCAGACCACGACGTAGCTTCCTGTCTAGCCTGTTCTTCTTTTAACCGACGGACGCTTAAACGTCGGTCGGACTTTGCTGAACAGATATTCGGCTCTGATTTTGCCTACATTATGCCGTCGGATCCTCAGACTATGCAAATTATTAAAAAACGCAAAGAAAAGGACCGACACTCGCGGTCCGTGGTTTCGGCCGAAACCGCGGTTAAGCAAACCACGAGTGTCTCTGTTTCGGCAGAAACCGAGCAAGCTGTTCGTTCTTCAGCCGATAACTTGCCTTCCACCGAGGCCTCTTCTAGCCTAGTAGAGACGGCCTCTGAAATCCAACCTTCTGCTGCGGTTTCACAGGATTTATCTGACACCATTCCCCTGGATGTTTCAACCCCTGCACGTGGAGCTGCTAGACCTCCTCCAGCTATGTCTATTAAGGCCTTTGCCAGGGCTAAAGCAGCCAAATCAACGAAACCTGTGCCTGCCAAGCCCTCTTCTCACAGGCCCAGCACTAGCTCCCACATGCTTTCTTTGGCTGAGGATCTCATCTCTTAAATCCGTGGAGCCCAGCCTCATCCTGACAGGGCCTCTCTCCCTCCTCCAGAAAAGAGACCTAGAGCAGAGCCCCCTGAGCCAGTATCCGCAGATGATTCTTCTGATGACTCGGAACATACAGACCCTCCTGAGGCTTCTTATTCCCCTTACGAAGATTCTGATGCTGAGGAGTCCATCCCTTCAGCCTCCCCTCCTGAGGAATTTTCCTTTGGGGAAACCCTGCATGCTATGAGGGAACAATTTCAGTGGCAGGGCCAAGATTTCACAGACTCTAGAAAGAGGCTTAGGACTTTTCTACATTTGCCACAACATAGACCTTTAGCTATACCTCCAGTTCTTTCTGTTGTTGATGATGCATTTAATGATGCTTGCATTGCTCCTGACTCTTTACCTCCGGCTCCTGCTAAGCCCGATAGGTACTACAGGGTCCCGGACACTCATCACCATTTTTATAAGGCTCCTGTGGCGGATCCAGAGACTATCTCCCAGGGCCCTAAAGCTGTAGCAGCTACTTCTTCTAAAAAACCCCTCCCCTCTGAAAGGGAATCCAGGTCCTTAGAGAGATGGGGTAAAAAAGTTTACACCTCTGCTACTTTGTCAGCTAGAGCTTTGAACTGCCAATTTCATATGATTCAATATCAAGAGTTTATGCTTGACCAGTTGACTAAAAAGCTGTCCTCTGAAGAATCTTTAGATAAAAAGTATGTTCAGGAAATGGTACATAATATTCAGCAGGTTAGTAACCATTCTTTAAAATGTGGCTATGATGCACTGGAGGCTTCATTTAGATCAGCCATGACTGGCACAGTTATTAGGAGGCATGCATGGTTGAAAGAACAGGCATTACCAGACCATGTCAAATCAAAGCTTTTGGATGCACCTATGGACAAGGTCAATTTATTTGGTTCCCCTGCACAGCAGGTACTGAAAAAGATGGAAGAGAAAGCAAAATCTGTACAAACAGTGAAAGATTTCCTACAAGTTCAACCTCCAAGGTTTAGCAGGAACTGGCCCTCCAAGAATTGGTCCTTTCTGGAATCCTCTAAGCCACAAAGAGGCAGGAATAGGCGCACTAGAGGCAGAAACCAATTCAGGGGTGCCTACAGGGGTCGCCAATGGCATGGTAACAACCAATGAGGCACAGATACAGCCACCACCACTACAACAACTCAATCTCAGTGACTTTGCGGTGGTACCGCCTACCAGGGAACAACTACAAGCACCCTTGGGCGGAAAGCTAACCTTATTTTCAAGAAACTGGCACTGCATTACAAGAGAAAAATGGATTTTACAAACCATACACCAAGGTTACAGGTTCCATTTCCATACTCTACCAGGAAAGAGAGGAATGCCAAACCTACCACCTACTCAAAGGGCAGAAGCTTTAAAGCAAAACTCAAAATTATTAAAAATGAGAGCTGTGGAAAAGGTACCATCTATGGAACAGGGAAAGGGATTTTACTCAAGACTCTTCCTGGTACCAAGGAAAGAAAACAAATGGAGGCCTATTATAGACCTGTCCGCGTTAAACACATTTCTCATTGTTCCCAAATTCAAAATGCTGACCCTACAGCAGCTTCTTCCCATGCTGGGCAAGGAGTCTTGGCTGGTAACTCTAGATCTCAAGGAGGCATACCTGCACGTCCCCATAAGACCAGTTTGCAGAAGATACCTCAGATTTCTTGCAGGATCAGAGCATTATCAATTCTCAGCATTGCCTTTTGGCTTATCTACTGCACCCAGAGTGTTCACGAAATGCCTGGCATCCATTATAGCTCATTGCAGGCTTCAGGGGGTTCAAATCTATCCCTACCTGGACGACTGCCGGATACAAGCGGACAACAAAAACAAACTAACAGAAGACTTACAAAGAGTCATCTACCTGCTGCAAGCCCTGGGATATACAGTCAATACAGAAAAGTCAAGGCTGATTCCATCCCAAAGAATCTGCTTTCTGGGTGCAGAACTGGACACATCAAAACAAATGGCATTCCTAACTGCAGAAAAGAAAGAACAACTTCCTCTCTATTTCTTGGCATTAACAAGTCAGACCCATCTGACTGCAAGAAAAGTGTTACAAGCTCTAGGCTTCATGGCATCCTGCATAATCCTGGTCCCTCATGCCAGGCTGCATATGAGAAAACTACAGTGGTACCTAAAGAATTTGTGGTCCCAGCACAAACACAGCCTAGAAACCAAAATACCAATGATCCCATGCCTGAATCAGGAGTTCCTATGGTGGGCTCAGGCCTGCCAATCAAACACAGGACTGCCCTTCTGCAAAAGTCAACCGAGAAACCATCACGACAGATGCCTCAGACCTCGGATGGGGGGCACACATGCTGGACAAGTGCATTCAAGGCCTATGGACTCAAGACCAGCTACATCTGCACATAAATCTAAAAGAAATGATGGCAGTGAAATTGGCAATCCAGGCATTCAGACCTCTTCTCCAAGAAGGCCAGTTGATAAGAACAGACAACACCACAGTTATGTGGTACATCAACAAACAGGGAGGCACACACTCATACCCTCTATGCCGGCTGGCACTCGACCTATGGGATGTGGCTCTGAGCTACAGCATTCAGTTACAGGCAATTTATGTACCAGGGAAGGAAAACATTCTAGCAGACATATTAAGCAGAACTACAACAGATGCCCACGAATGGATGCTGCATCTGGACATCTTCAAAACCATCACAAGAAAATGGGGATTACCACAAATAGACTTGTTTGCATCCCCAGTCAATCACCAATTGAAGAAATTCTGCAGAAGGACTTACCACCCACTTGCTTGGAAGGTGGACTCCCTTTCTTTCAGTTGGAAAAGCCTGACAGCATACGCATTTCCGCCACTTCCTTTGATGCACAAGGTGCTTCTCAAGATCAGAGGAACGTCCGAGGATCATTCTGATAGCTCCAAACTGGCCAAGACAACATTGGTACCCACTTCTGAGGAGCATGTCCAGGGAACAAATATGGACACTGCCCCTGATCCCTTTACTGCTAACACAGAGCAACTATAGCATCCTGCATCCAAGTCTAAAAACTCTGCAGTTAACTGCCTGGAACATTACATGACAACAACTAACCCGAATTTATCCCAAAGGGTTAAAGATGTAATGCTGGAGGCGCGTAGACCTTCCACAAAGAATTATGCAGCTAAATGGAAAAGATATCTAATCTGGAGTGCTGCAAAAGGGCAAGATGTGACACTGATGAACATAGCTGACATCCTGGAGTACTTGGCAGAGCTCTACCATATAGGCCTGTCCTATTCTTCCATCAAGATACATGCATCAGCTATTTCAGCAGAATGCAGCTTGGATCCTCCAGTCTTCTCGCATCCTCTGCTCAGACAGTTTCTGAGAGGAATTAAAAATGTAAAACCTCCCAGGAAACCTCCATTGCCAGCATGGGACTTGAATTATGTACTAGAAAAGCTGACTCTTCCTCCTTTCGAACCAGAAGCAACAGCAGAATTACAATACTTATCCTGGAAAACTGCCTTCCTGCTAGCAATAACTTCAGCAAGAAGGGTTTCTGAACTGCAGGCATTAATGGCAGTGCAACCCTTCCTGATCTTCCATCAAGACAGTGTCCATGAGAACAAATCCTACATTTATGCCTAAGGTGGTATCCAGAGTTTCTTTAAATCAGGCTATCCACCTCCCTACATTCTTCCCCAACCCACAGAACAGGGGAGAAAGGCTCTTGCATACTTTGGATGTACACAGACAATTACGCTACTATCTGGACAGGACAAAAAACAATAGAAAGACTGACCAGCTTCTGGTAGCATATGCAACAGGGAAGGAAGGGAAACCAATTTCTAAACAGACAATCTCCAAATGGATAGGAAATTGCATTAGATTTTGTTACTCCTACCATGGAAAGAAAACTCCAGAGAACATCAGGCCTCACTCCACAAGGGCTACAGCCACTACCACAGCTTTCTTACGAGGAGTGGCTACCAAGGACATTGTAGAAGCTGCTACTTGGACCTCCGTGCATACATTTGCCAAGCATTATAACTTGCCTCTATACTCTAGATCCCGTGCTGGTTTTGCCACTGCTGTTTTGCAAGGGATCCTAACTACACCATAATCTTTTCTATTTACCTCCTCCCCTAGTTTAGCTATGGTATTCTACCCATTTGTAAAGACTGCAGATGCATCCTTGAAGGACGTAGTACAGTTTTGTACCTACCATAAATGTAGATGTCAGAGAGGAATGCATCTGCAGTCAGGATTACCCACCCTCCTTCCCCTCTGAGGTACTCCTAGGGTATTTACCAATCTTCAGCTAGCTTGGGGGGGGATCTATTATGGTGTATTTGTTTGTATATATGTACATACATGCTTATTTTGTTTGTTTGCTCTCTATTTGGAAACTTTGGCATTTATCCAAATTTAGCCATCCAAGAGGGCACCTGGCATCTGGGGCAAGAAACACTGAGGAAAATGGCGTCGGCTGATGCCTTTATACCCGAAAAACTGCTGCAATGACGTCGGGTGAAGTGCGACACCAGCCGAAGCCAGACCCAGACTTTGGAATCCAGCCGACCGAAGGGCTGCCTGACGACAGGACAACCCATTTGTAAAGACTGCAGATGCATTCCTCTCGGACATCTACATTTATGGTAGGTACAAAACTGTACTTTTCATATGATCCAATATCAGGAGTTTATGCTTGATCAGTTAACTAAGAAACTGTCCTCTGATGAATCTTTAGATAAGAAATATGTTCTGGAAATGGTACACAACATTCAGCAGGTTAGTAACCATTCTTTAAAATGCGGCTATGATGCACTGGAGGCTTCCTTTAGATCAGCCATGACTGGCACAGTTATCAGAAGGCATGCATGGTTGAAAACAGGCCTTGCCGGATCATGTCAAATCAAAACTATTAGATGCTCCCATGGATAAGGTCAATTTATTTGGTTCTCCTGCTCAGCAGGTACTGAAGAAAATGGAAGAGAAGGCAAAATCTGTACAAACAGTGAAAGATTTCTTACAGGTCCAACCTCCAAGGTTTAGCAGGAACTGGCCCTCCAAAAATTGGTCCATTCCAGACTCCTCTAAAGCACAGAGAGGCAGGAATAGGCGTTCAAGAGGCAGAAATCAATCCAGGGGTGCCTACAGGGGACGCTAGTGGCAGGGCAACAACCAGCGAGGCACAGACGCAGCTACTACCACTGCAACAGGACAATCAGTGACTTGGCTCTGGCACCGCCTACCAGGGAACAGATAGCAGCACCCTTAGGCGGAAAGCTAGCCTTATTTTCAAAAAACTGGCACTGCATCACAAGGGACAAGTGGATTTTGCAAACTATAGACCAAGGTTACAGGTTTCATTTCCATACTCTACCAGGAAAAAGAGGAATGCCAAACCTACCACCAAATCAAGACAGAAGCTCTAAAACAAATAGCTCAATTAGTAAGAATGAGAGCTGTGGAAAAGGTACCATCTATGGAACAAGGAAAGGGATTTTACTCCAGACTCTTCCTGGTACCAAGAAGAGAAAAAATGGAGGCCTATTCTCGACCTGTCTGCTTTAAACACATTCCTCGTTGTTCCAAAATTCAAAATGCTGACCCTACAGCAGCTTCTTCCCATGCTGGGCAAGGAGTCTTGGCTGGTAACTCTAGATCTCAAGGAGGCATACCTGCACGTCCCCATACGACCAAATTGCAGAAGATACCTCAGATGTCTTGCAGGATCAGAGCATTATCAATTCTCAGCATTGCCCTTTGGCTTATCTACTGCACCCAGAGTGTTCACGAAATGCCTGGCATCAGTAATCGCTCATTGCAGACTTCAGGGAATCCAAATTTATCCATACCTGGACGACTGCCTGATACAAGCGGACAACAAAAACAAGCTACCAGAAGACTTACAAAGAGTCATTTACTTGCTGCAAGCCCTGGGATATACAGTCAATATAAAAAAGTCAAGGCTGATACCATCCCAAAGAATAACCTTTTTAGGTGCAGAGCTGGACACATCAAAGCAGATGGCATTCCTAACTGTGGAAAAACAAGAACAACTTCCTCTCTACTTCTTGGCATTAACAAAGCAGAACCATCTAACATCAAGAAAAGTACTGCAAGCCCTGGGCTTCATGGCATCCTGCATAATTCTGGTCCCTCATGCCAGACTGCATATGAGAAAGCTACAGTGGTACCTGAAGAATTTATGGTCTCAACACAGACACAGCCTAGAAACCAAAATTCCACTAATACCATGCCTGAAGCAAGAGTTTCTATGGTGGGCTCAGGCCTGTCAATCAAACACAGGTTTGCCCTTCTACAGCATTCAACCAAGCCAAACCATCACAACGGACGCCTCAGACCTTGGTTGGGGGGCCCACATGCTGGACAAGTGCATACAAGGCCTATGGACTCAAGATCAGCTGCACCTGCACATAAATCTAAAGGAAATGCTGGCAGTAAAATTGGCAATCCAGACATTCAGACCATTCCTCCAAGAAGGGCAGTTGATAAGGACCGACAACACCACAGTTATGTGGTACATCGACAAACAGGGAGGCACACATTCATACCCTCTATGCCGGATGGCACTGGACCTATGGAATGTGGCTCTGAGCTACAACATTCAGTTGCAAGCAATTTTTGTACCGGGAAAAGAAAACATTCTAGCAGACATATTAAGCAGAACTACCACGGATGCCCACGAATGGATGCTGCACCCGGACATCTTCAAAACCATCACAAGAAAATGGGGACTACCACAAATAGACTTATTTGCATCCCCACTCAATCACCAGCTCAAATTCTGCACAAGGACGTACCACCCACTTGCTTGGAAGGTGGACTCCCCATCTTTCAGTTGGAAAAACCTGACAGCATATGCATTCCCACCACTTCCTTTGATGCACAAGGTGCTATTGAAAATCAGAGGAACGTCCAAGGATCATTCTGATAGCTCCAGACTGGCCAAGACAACATTGGTACCCATTACTGAGGAGCATGTCTCGGGAACAAATGTGGACACTATCCCTGATCCCATTGCTGTTAACACAGAACAGCTACAACATCCTGCATCCAAACCTGAAAACTCTGCAGCTGACTGCCTGGAACATTACATAAGAGCAACTAACCCAAATTTATCCCAAAGGGTTAAAGACATTATCCTTGAGGCTCGCAGACCTTCAACAAGAAAGAATTATGCAGCAAAATGGAAAAGATATCTCATTTGGAGTACTGCAAAGGGAAAAGATGCGTCACTGGTAAACATAGCCAACATCCTGGAGTACTTGGCAGAGCTCTTCCATACAGGCCTGTCCTATTCCTCCAAGATACACGCATCAGCTATTTCGGTAGAATACAGCTTGGATCCCCCTGTCTTCTCACATCCTCTGCTCAGGCAGTTTCTGAGAGGAATTAAAAATGTAAAACCACCTAGGAAACCACCATTGCCAGCATGGGACTTGAACTTTGTGCTAGAAAAATTGACACTTCCTCCTTTCAAACCAGCAGCAACAGCAGAATTACAATACTTATCCTGGAAGACTGCTTTCCTGCTGGCAATCACCTCAGCAAGAAGGGTTTCTGAACTACAGGCATTAATGGCAGTGCAACCCTTCCTGATCTTCCATCAAGACAGAGTGTCCATGAGAACAAATCCTACATTTATGCCTAAGGTGGTATCCAGAGTGTCTTTCTTTCCCAACCCACAGAACAGGGGAGAAAGACTGTTGCATACCTTGGATGTGCATAGACAATTACGCTACTACCTGGACAGGACCAAGTGCAATAGAAAAACTGACCAGCTTCTGGTAGCATATGCAACAGGAAAGGAAGGAAAAGCAATTTCAAAACAGACAATTTCCAAATGGATAGGAAATTGCATTAGATTTTGTTACTCCTTCCACGGAAAGAAAACTCCAGAGAACATCAGGCCTCACTCCACAAGGGCTACAGCCACTACTACAGCTTTCTTACGAGGAGTGGCTACCAAGGACATTATAGAGGCTGCTACTTGGACCTCTGTGCATACATTTGCCAAGCATTATAATTTACCTTTATACTCTAGATCCCGAGCAGGTTTTGCCACTGCTGTTTTGCAAGGGATCCTAACTACACCATAATCTCTCTTCATTCCTCCTCCCCTAGTTTGGCTATGGTATTCTACCCATTTGTAAGGACTGCAGATGCATCCTTGAAGGACATAATACAGTTTTGTACCTACCATAAATGTAGATGTCCGATAGGAATGCATCTGCAGTCAGGATTACCCACCCGCCTTTCCCTCTGTGGTACTCCCAGGGTATTTGCCATCTTTCAGCTAGCTTGGGGGGGGATCTATTATGGTGTATTTGTTTGTATATATGTACATACATGCTTATTTTATGTGTTTGCTCTCTACTATTTGGAAACATTGGCATTTATCCAAATTTAGACATCCAAGAGGGCACCTGGCATCTGGGGCAAGAAACACTGAGGAAAATGGCGTAGGCTGATGCCTTTATACCCGAAGAACTGCAGCTATGACATCGGGTGAAGTGCGACACCAGCCGAAGCCAGACCCAGACTTTGGAATCCGGCCGACCGAAGGGCTGCCTGACGACAGGACAACCCATTTGTAAGGACTGCAGATGCATTCCTATCGGACATCTACATTTATGGTAGGTACAAAACTGTACTTTCCAGAGGAACTGTCCAACAGACACAATTTATAAGAGACCTCCAGGCCTTCAGCCCCTACTAGGTCTAGAAGACCCCCCGAAGACAGCCCACTCAGCCTAGGACACTTCAGCCTGCTAGCCAGAGGCCTCCCTTTCTTGACTGCCTGCCACAACTCCTTCCTTCCTTCCATTGTCCACAGCCTCTCTCTCCTTACATGGTCACTTGTGCCCTCAGACAAGTGGGTTTTGTCCATCCTGTGGGAGGGTTACTTTATGATTTGGATCACCCCTCCGCCAAGTCTGGCTATGCCACAATCGCCTAAATCTCAGCTGTCCCTTCAATGTCAGGTCTTGAACAGCCTGCTGCTTCAAGGCACCATAGTCAGTCCCCCCCCCCCCTTCTCAAGGGAAAGTATTCTACTCCAGAGTATTTCTGGTCCCCAGGAAGGAAGAACCATGGAGACCTATCTTAGACCTCTCCCACCTCAACCTCTTAAAGGTCCCCACCTTCAGGGTGCTCACCTTACCCACATTCTTCCCCCTCATTCTTCCTCAGGCCTTCATGGCAACCCTGGATATAAAGCAGGCTTATCTTCGCATTCCCATAAAGCCTGCCTTCAGGAAATATCCAATTCCTAGCAGGCTCTTACTTTCAGTTCTGTGCCTTGCCTTTTGGGATCTCCACTGCCCCAAGGGTATTCACAAAATGTCTGGCTCCAGTAATTGCCTACTGCAGGACCAAGGGAATACAAATATTCCTGTAACTAGATGACCTCCTAATTCAGGCAGCAGACAGAAACCCTTTTTCACATGCAATACTTCCTGCTCCTGCTGCAGTCTCTAGGGTTCCAGATAAATTTCCCAAAGTCCCAATTCGATCTCGCACAGGACATTGTCTTCCTGTGATGCAGAATCAGGCCAGACATCATGATGGCCTCCCTTCCAGGGGAAGAAGTGATCTCTTTCCCACTACCTGTTCTCTGCCCTTCCTTCAGAACTGACTGCAAGACCATTCCTGCGACTACAAGGGTACATGGTGGCTACTATCCCCATCCTACCCTTAGTGAGGTTACACATGAGGAAATTTCAATAGTACCTTCGCTCAGTGTGGACACAGCACTCCCATCCTCTCTAGTTCAGGCTCCCACTCCTCCCAGTCTTCAAGAATTGAAATGGTTAGCTCAGGTAGCCCAGAATCCAGGACTACTCCTACAAATGCCTTCCCCCTACCAGACCACGCACACAGATGCCTCCGATCTGGGCTGGGGGGGCAACTCTGGGTCCATTGATAGTGCAAGGTTTGTGGACAGACTGATTCAAATGAGCACATAAATGTCAGGGAAATTAGCACTCCCCTTGGCCCTGCTGTCCTTCCAGTCTTACCTCCAGCAGGGCCTCCTAAAGATCTTCACAGACTATACCATGGTTATGTGATACCTACATCCCATCCCAGTACAACTCACAGGCAGATTTACTAAGCAGAACCAAATCAGAGAGCCCTGAGTGGATGCGATCAAGAGATGTTTCTAAATCTGGTCCACAGGTGGGTATTCCACAGATGGACCTGGTTTGCCTTTTCCACAAACAGCTGACTCCAGAGCTATTGCTCCAGGACACACTACCTGAAGGCATTACAAACAGATGCCTTCTCAATATCATGGAAAAGGAAATTCCTGTATGCATTCCTCCTTTTCACAGAGTCCTACTGAAAATTTAGCAGGACTCAAAAAAATCTTGCTGGTGACTCCCTACTGGCCAAGGCAGTATTGGTTCCCTCTACTTCATCTGTCAAAGGGCATTCACCACAAGTTTACCCCCCTCAGTGAACCTACTCGCATGGCACAAGGGGACACACACACCCACAGTGGCAGTCTCTGCACCTCACTTTGTGGTGGATAGGATTCTGATTCCCTTCAGACACCTGTACAATGAGGATGTCCTTTCAGTCCTGCAGGAGGCCAGGAAACCAAACACAAGAAAATCCTATCTGGTGTCAAAATATATGGATCTGCTGGACAGATATTCCCCTGATTCTTACCTGTGAACTATTAGTCCGGTTTGTCCTACTCTTTAAAAGCACACCTGTCTGCCATATCTGCATGCCTGCCTATGGACCCTCTGACAATCCAGACTGTCAAACTTTTTCTCAAGGGTGTTCTGCACCTAAGACCTCCCAGGAAAGTCTCTCCTCCCTGGGACCTAAATTATGTGTTGGGGAAAAACTAACTCTGGCACCTTTTAAGGCCCCCATAAAATTTTGCACATGGAAAAACTACTGCTAGTAGCTTTGTCATCAGCCTGAAGGGTTTCAGAGCTTCAAGCCCTTGTGGCTACACCCACTTCTGTTTTTTCATATGGACAGAGCCACCCTTAGGACAATCCCTTTATTTCCAAGATGGTCTACATTTCCTTGAATTAGGCTATTCACCTGCCTGATGTCTTCCCTAACCCACAGGGAGATGGCGAGTCCTTCATTCCATAGATGTTCGGACAACTCAGATTGTTTGCCTAAAACCGTACCTTTTTGCAAATGAGACCGACTGTCTCCTTTCATCCCAGGGCTCTGGGGAAAGCGGTGGGCAGATGGACAATTTCATTCTGGATTTGCAGGGCTATTTTCTTTTGCTACTTGCACCATGGGGAAGACCTTGCAAGGCAGTGTCAGGGCCCATTCTACGAGAACTATGGCCTCTTCTGGAGCCTTTTTTAAGGTCTAGACACTAATTCCATTCTGGAGGCAGCTACTTGGTCCTTGGTACACACCTTCACCAGATACTACAAACTAGACCTTAGTTCAAAGGGCACTGCTTACCAGAGCTATCCTGCATGGATTCCTGGAGCCCTCTTCCAGGCCACCTCCTAGTCAGTGAGGTTTGGTTCTCTCCCACTAGTAGAATACTGCCAACAGTGGGGTAGAAGGGCATAGGAAAGTTGTGTAAAATCTTACCGTAACCATAGATGTCCTTCTCTTCCATGTTGCAGTATTCCTTCCTCATACACGCGCACTTGCTCTCCTCCTGCTTCTGGACAGGCTATGCCTTCAAAACTGGTTCAGTCTGTGGCTTTTAGCCTATGTTCTGATGGCTGGTATGTGCAGATGTCACCTTTATGGCCCACGTTCCTGCCTCCACTTCAGACATCCACGCCAAGAGGGACTGAATCTTTGGAAACCTGGCTGGACAACCTGATTGGAAGAAGGGTAAACCCACTAGAATACTGCAACATGGAAGAGGACAGCTATGGTTATGTTAAGATTTTACACAGCGTTCCTTTCACCATAACTTTTTCCCCACAGGTTAACTTTCCTAGTATATACTCTGCTCACAGTTCTCGCAGCTAGTTTCTTGCATAATATTTTCTCACCAACACCATCTTAACTAAATGTCTGTTCTAAAAGCATAGTAGACTTCTCACATACATGGGTGCCTCTGTCTTCAGGATTCCATTTGCCAGACTCCAAATGAAAGTTTTCACACCTGAGACCAGCATCTTCACTTATCCTTTACTGTTTGTGCTCATTGATGAAAACTCATTTTTAATGGGCCAGTAAAAGTTCTACTTCACACCAACCCCTCTGTGGCCACTGATGCCTCTGACTTTGCTGTGGGCTGTTTGTCAAGTTAAGGTCCAGGGGATTTAAAGTCAAAGTTCAGACTCCTGAAGGAAATGATGGCCCTCGTAAATGCTCTGAAAACCTGCTTTTGGTGATCAGGATCTCTTGGCGATAATAGATCACTAGTACATAGATAAGGGAACAAGGTCTTGATGTCCTTCAAGAATGCAACTGCAGTCATAACATATGGGTTGTCCTGCCTCAGGCAGCCCTCGGTCGGCCGGATTCCAAAGTCTGGGTCCGACGTTGGCTGATGTTGCATTTCTCTCCGTCAGAGCGGCTGGAGTACATAAGCATCAGCCGACGCCATTTTCTTCAGTCTTTCTTGCCACGCGGTGCCTGAAGCAGAAGCAGTTTGCAAGTGCCGGTCGGTCAGCTCCTGTATTCTTCGATTCTGAAGTCATCAAAAAAGCTAAGTACCCCGTTGGGGACCTTTTCTTGCCTCAGCCGATGTCTGAAATTACTGAAAAAGTTAACAATTGTCTTTCTTGTGGTAAACAAATACCTCAAGGATTTCCACTCTTACTGTCTTCCTTGCCTTGGCCCAGACCACGACGTCTCTGCCTGTGTCGCCTGTGCTCGCCTCAATAAGCGCACTTAGGCGCCGGGCGGAGTTCGCTGAAGATTTTTTCGGCGAAAAATTTGCTTATACAATGCCGTCGGAACTTCCAAAATCGCAAACTCCCAAGAAACGAAAAGACTGGGACAGACATCCTCGGCCCGTGTCTACCACCGACTCCATGCCAAAACCTACCGCAAGTGCTCCGGTTCCTCCTGAGATGGTTATTCCACCGCTCCGAACCGAAGACACCGCATTACCGACGACTCCGATACCACTCCGCCAGTTATAGATTTTCCTCCGGATACTGAAACAGAGGAAATGCCCGAGACCATTGCTGTAGATAAGGTCACTCCTGCACGTGGAGCTGCCAGGCCTCCTATGGCCATGTCTATTAAGGCCTACACTCTGGCTAAGGCAGCCAGCAAGACCAAGCACCTTACTGCTAAAGCCTTACCTCAGCCTAGTCCAGAGACACAAATCATGACTATGGCCGCAGACTTAATTTCTATGATTAGAGGTTCACAGGCCCATCCTGAGAGAGGATCCCAGCCTCCTGATAAGAGGCCCCGGGTTGAACCCTTTGACCCTATCCCTTCAGATGAAGATTCTGAGGACTCTGTCCACTCCGATGGCCAGGAAGAGCTCTTCCAGACCTATGAGGACTCTGATGCAGAGGATTCCATCCCCTCTGCCTCCCCTCCTGAGGATATTTCTTTTGGGGAAGTTCTGCATACCATGAGGGAACATTTCAAGTTGCAAGGCCAGGAATATTCTGATTCCAGAAAGCGCCTTCGAACTTTCCTTAAAAAGCCCCAGCACAGGCCCTTAGCTATCCCTCCTGTGCTTGATGTCTTGGATGATTTATATTCTGACTCGTGTTACCCCTGATTCTCTTCCTCTTGCTCCAGCCAAGCCAGAGAGGTATTACAGGGTCCCAGAAACACATTCCCATTTATTCAGGGCCCATACTTTTGATTTGGAAACTATTTCTCAGGGACCTAAAGGTGTTTCAGCTTCCACCTCTAAAAAATCCCTTTCCTTCCAACAGGGAAGCTAGGTCATTAGAGAGATGGGGGAAAAAGGTCTACACCTCCACTACTTTATCTATGAGAGCTTTGAATTGCCTTTTTCATATGTTACAATATCAGGATTTCCTGTTAGAAGCTTTACAGAAAACATTGGCCTCTCCTGATCCTTTAGACAGGAAGTCTTTGCAGGAAGCTGTACATAACTCTCAGCAAGTCAGCAATCACTTCCTGCAGTGTGGATATGATGCACTGGAAGCTTCATGTAGGGCAGCTATGACAGGGGCAGTCATTCGTAGACATGCATGGTTAAAAGATCAACCTCTACCAGATCAGGTTAAGGCAAAACTTCTGGATGCACCCTTGGAAAAGAACAAGCTTTTTGGTGCTAATGCTAAAGATGTGTTAAAGTCCATCGAGGAAAAAGTAAAATCAGTTCAGACGGTTAAAGATTTCCTCCAGGTTCAGCCCCCCAGATTCAGTAGGAATTGGCCTTCAAAAAACTGGTCCTTTCCTAATCCTGAAAAATTTCAAAGGGGTAAAACGTGGCCGAGGAAGAGGACAATACAGAGGTCCTTACAGGGGACGACAATGGCAGCCAGCAAACCAAAGAAGTGACACAGGGGTTTCCCCTGCCCCACAGCCACAATCTCAATGACTTTCCTCTACTTCTGCCTACCAAGGAACAAATGGAAGCTCCGAACAAATGGAAGCTCCTTCGGGCGGAAAATTATCTCAATTTCAGACAATTGGCACAGATTGACAAAGGACAAATGCATTTTGGACATTATAGACCAAGGTTACAGGTTCCATTTTCATACCTTACCAAGAAAACAAGGCATGCCAAACCTACCACAAAACCAGAGGGCAGAGGCTATCAAGCAAATTTCTCTGCTGGCTCGGATAAAAGCAATAGAAAGAGTTCCACAACAAGAACAAGGCCAGGGGTTTTACTCAAGACTGTTCCTTGTTCCAAGAAAAGAAACTCAATGGAGACCAATACTGGATTTGTCCGCATTAAACACCTTTCTCATAGTGCCAAAGTTCAAAATGCTGACTACAGCAACTCCTTCCCATGCTGGGCAAGGGGTCTTGGCTGATTACTCTGGACCTCAAGGAGGCATACCTGCATGTCCCTATCAGACACAGTTGCAGGAGATACCTCAGATTTCTTGCAGGGCCAGAGCATTATCAGTTCTCAGCATTGCCATTTGGCTTATCTACTGCGCCCAGAGTATTCACAAAATGCCTGGCTTCAGTAATTGCTCATTGCAGGCTCCAGGGGATCCAGATTTACCCGTACCTGGACGACTGCCTCATACAAGCGGACGACAAATTGATGACAAAAAACTTGAACTATGTCATACGATTACTTCAGGCTCTGGGATGCACAGTCAACTTCCAAAAGTCAAGACTTCAACTATCCCAGCAAATAACCTTCTTAGGAGCCAAACTAGACACAGCCTCTCAAATGGCTTACCTGACAGAAGACAAGCAAGAGAAGTTAACTCATTATTTCAAAGGTTTGGCAAAACTCACCCAGATGACTGCAAGGAGATTCCTACAGGCCCTGGGTTACATGGCATCCTGTATTCTCCTGGTTCCATTAGCAAGACTACACATGATAATGCTTCAATGGTACTTAAAAAGCCTATGGTCTCAGCACAGCAGCAACTTGGAGACAACCATACCGCTCATTCCATGCCTACAAAAGGAATTCCTATGGTGGGCCTCGGTAAGCCAGGCAAACACAGGTATGTCATTCAAAAAAACCACAGATAACAGACCATGACCACAGACGCCTCAGACCTTGGATGGGGGGGCGCACATGGAAGGCAGATGTATACAAGGACAATGGTCTCCAAAGGAAACATCTGCATATAAACCAAAAGGAAATGCTGGCAGTAATGCATGCCATCGAGTCCTTTCGACAACTTCAGCAAGGCCATTTACTGATACGGACAGACAACACCACTGTGATATGGTATATAAACAAGCAAGGGGGCACCCATTCTTACCCCCTTTGCAGATTGACAATGAATCTTTGAGAAAAATCACTGAGCCTAAACATACAGTTACAATCCCAGTTTGTTCCAGGCAAAGACAATGTGCTGGCGGACAGCCTAAGCAGGGATTTCACAGATCCACACGAGTGGAGGTTACATCCGAACATCTTCACACAACTCACTTCGACATGGGGCAGGCCAGAAGTAGACCTGTTTGCCTCTCACCTCAACCATCATCTACAAAAATTCTGCTCAAGGACATACCACATCCACAAGCTTGGAAAATAGATGCGCTCTTTCAACTGGAACTTCCTAAAAATCTATGCATTCCCACCTCTGCCACTGATGACCTCAGTATTACTAAAGATCAAAGCAGAGAGACCCAAGGGGATTCTAATAGCTCCAGACTGGCCAAGACAACACTGGTATCCACTACTACGGAGCATATGTCACACCAAGAAGTGGGCCCTTCCTCAATGGCCCCTACTTTTGACAACACAACTTCAAAACAGTGCATCCAAACCTTCAGACACTGCAGCTAACAGCCTGGGAGATCCCATGAATAACCTCAATCTATCTCTCTCCAAGGAAGTTCAGCGGATATTAACAGAGGCTCGAAGACCATCCACCAGAAAGGTTTACTTAGCAAAATGGAAGAGATTCAGCATTTGTAATACCAGCAAGGGGCATGATGCATCATTATTGAACATCCCCACTCATCCTGGAATATTTGGCAGATATGCTACAGAATGGACTCTCATATTCTTCCATAACGATATATGCTTCAGCTATTTCAGCTAGATATAACACTGACCCGCCTGTCTTTTCACATCCTTTGCTAAGGCAATTCCTCGGGGGAATCAAGAACATTAAGCCACCAAGAAAGGCTCCAGTGCCAGCCTGGGACCTCAACTTTGTCCTAGAAAAACTGACTCTCCCTCCATTTGAGCCAGCAGCTTCAGTCGACTTACAATTTTTTATCATGGAAGACAGCTTTCCTGTTGGCAATTACCTCAGCAAGAAGGGTTTTGGAACTACAGGCCCTAATGGCAATACCACCGTTCATAATCTTTCACAGACAGGGTCTCATTAAGGACCAACCCTACCTTTATGCCAAAGGTGGTATCTAGGGTTTCTTTAAATCAAGCTATTCATATGCCTGCTTTCTTCCCCAATCCTGAAAATAAGGGGGAAAGACTGTTACATTCCTTGGACATTCACAGACAACTTCGATACTACCTGGGCAGAACCAAGGCCAGTAGGAAGTCTGAACAACTTTTTGTAGCTTACGCCCCTGCAGTCCAAGGAAAAGCAATTTCAAAACATACTATTTCAAAATGGATTGGGCATTGCATCAGATTCTGTTATTCCTTTCATGGGAAGACTGTTCCTGCCAATGTCAGACCACATTCCACCAGAGCTACAGCCACCTCTACACCTTTTATTAAGAGGGGTGCCTACAAAGGACATTCTAGAAGCTGCTACATGGAGCTCAGTGCATACATTCTCCAAACACTACAATCTCCCTCTATACTCCAGATCCAGAGCAGGCTTTGCTTCGGCAGTCCTGCAGGGTTTGATTGCCACACCATCTTTTTCCTAGAGCATTCCTCCTACCCCAGCTAAGCTATGGTATTCTACCCATATGTTATGACTGCAGTTGCATTCTTGAAGGACATAATACAGTTTTGTACCTACCATAAATGTAGATGTCCGATAGATATGCAACTGCAGTCGGATTTTCCCTCCCTCCATACCCCTCTATGCCTAGGGTCCACTCCTATCCCTGTTTCTCTTAGCTGGGGATATCTGTTATGGTGTATCTGTTTATTGCTTACTTTGTCTGGAATCCTGTTTTTGTCTTCCAATTTGATTACAGCCTTCCTTGGAGGGCACCTGGGGCAAGAAACACTGAAGAAAATGGCGTCGGCTGATGCTTATGTACTCCTGCCTCTCTGACGTCTGAGAAATGCGACATCAGCCGACGTCGGACCCAGACTTTGGAATCCGGCCGACTGAGGGCTGCCTGAGGCAGGACAACCCATATGTTATGACTGCAGTTGCATATCTATCGGACATCTACATTTATGGTAGGTACAAAACTGTACTTTCCCTTCATATCCTAGGCAGTCATGTATAGTCTGTAGCAGTTGATTTACAACTTAACCCTAGTGGAGTTTCCCAGACATTTTATGTGAGCCAAGTAGTGCACAGGGCAGATCAGGTCGATGCTCACGAGTGGCTGCTACACCCCGAGGTCTTTCTGCAGATGGTCAACAGTGGAGAAATTTCAAGGAGGTTTGCCTTGTAGATAAACCAGAACTGAAAATAGGTGTCTAACAGATGCATCCACAATGTCTTATGCCATCCCCTTCCTAACTGATCTTTCAGAAACAGGGATGACTTGACATGCTGCTTACCTCCTTTTTGGCCAATACATCACTGCTTTTGTATGCAACTGCCTAGGGCTAGTTGCCAAAAAATTCTGTAGTGGACATGTTTGTTCAAGAAATTGGCTTCTTTATTCGTCTCCCCATTCCATCCAACTAAAAATTAAGCTTTTGATTTTTTTGAAGACTTAAGATTGGTGTTAAAGGCAACATTTCTTCCAGAAAATTCTGTTTATCCAGCTGTTTTTTATAGTCTCTGCCATAGCAGGTAACGTTCATCCCACGTGTGGATACTCCCAGCTCTCCATTATCTGTGGGAATTGCTAATTTCAGGTCTTTGTACTTGATGCATTTCAGCCATTTCAGCATGTTTGCCATTGGATGCCTCTCTCACTTTAAACAGTTTAGTTTTTTGGCGTATCTGACCGCAAAGTGGAAAAAATGGTGTTCTTGGAAATCTGAATTTTTGGGGGATGTTGAGTCTGCAAACTGCAGCCATTTCTCAAATTTACTTTGAAGACTGCCCTGCCAGTAGCAGTTATGCTGGACAGGTATCCAAATTATATCCTTGTCTGCTAAGCCTTTTTGATCTTTCACAGATTTAGGTGATTTTTGGAACCAACTCTATGCCAAAAGTTCTGTATTTTATTTCAACCAGACTGTCCATATGTTTTTTATACTCAAAAACAAGGGAGAATTCTTCATACCGTACACTGTCCTGTTCTCATGTTGAAGTATTCCAACTCTTGGTTTTCTTCTTGCTACCCGAATGTCCAGCCAGTATACAAAAGCTATTCATTGCTAGGTGTGTGGGACATCTGACACTGGCACAGGGGATGTGGGCCATAAAACTGATGTCCGCACACACCTTCACTGTCACCAGTCGAATGCCAGCTGTTCTGCCATTCCAGACATCGGATCAAAAAACTTGGGAGGGTGGCCTAATGTTAAGGTGTTTGCTTTATAAACGCAAGGTGCAGGGTTAGAGTCTCACAAGGGGTAATTGGCTAAGCTTTAAATGGCTCACAAGGGTAGTTAGCTTAGTACTAATCTACGAACCTAAAAATAAGAAACTTATTTTGGGCCATTTGAGTCTCTACATGCCTGTGTGGTGAACTTTGCCTGTTTTTAGGGCCTAAGGATGACCATAAGTCCTACTGAATCTGGTAGGCCTTTGTTCTGAAAACCTAGTGCAGTCATCTGCATGCATTAAACATTTATCTTGAGAATCGGTGACTTAAGTGCTTAGTGTTTGGTACTGAGGGGCTGGTCTGGTCAGCCTGTAAGCCACCCAAGAAAAAGGCCAGTATTGCCAGGCCTGAATGTGTAGTTGCACCTCTTCCACCTGATGTCCCTCCTGCGGTTGTCAGCTTGGAGGAATGCTCTTGCTGTTACAAGTGTAACAGGTACCAATGTGGAAGCTGCAGAACCTAGAGGGGAAGGCATGTCCTTGGAGGTACAGCACATGTAGGTTTCAGACAGTGAGAGGGAAACCTTCCCTTGTACTGGCTGCATGGAAGGATCCCTCAACTTCCTTGCAGACTTCTGAACCCAGGCCTACTTGGCTCCACCCACTAGGCCTTCTCTTAAAGGGCAGGAAGCATAATTTCTCCCCCAGTAGAGCCAGCCAGACTGGCCTTTTCTCAACCTTTTCAGTGCCTTTATGACTAAGGCCTGCTACGCCTTTAGCTTCCACAGTGGCTTCTCCTGTGATGAGACCTAGGCCTCAGGCCTTGGATACTTCCCAGGCTGAAGCTGAAGTCTTCATCCTCTTCCTCAGAGGATTCCCTGTCATATGTCTCCCAGTTGCCATCCCTCTTGGCTATGCCTTCCTGGAGGAAGAATCTGCAGAGGCAGATTCCCCAGCTGAGGATGTCACCTTTGGGGAGACCATTGCAAAGATGAGGAGCCATTTCAAATGGGACTCCCGTCAGCTGAAAAGTTCAGAAAAGGTATTCTGAGCTTCAGATGGACCCCCTGTCCCTTAGCTATACACCCAGTACTGCCAGCTTTTCTGGATGGCATTCAGTGCAGCATCCCTCAGTCTTGATTTCTCAGCCTCCAGCTCCTCGTAGTCCTGACATATTTTGCAAAGATTCTGATGGGGCCAAATTTCTGGTTCTGTCCTGCAGTTGATCCTGACAGTTTCAGTCTCAACCAATAAAGATTCTAAACTCCTACCTTCTTCCTCCCTTTCCAGTGGGACAGTAAAGCCCTAGAACATCTTGGGAAGAAAGTCTGCACTTCATCTACCTTGGCCTTCAGGGCAATAAATTACCAAATGAATGTCCAAACATGCCCTTGCCCTTCTGGAAAAAGCCACTAAACAACTTGGCGATATTCCAGCCTCTCCTGCTAAAGTACCTGCACTTTTCTGTAGCCTCCTCCACATTTTCATAGGATTATAGGAGGTTACTAGGCTATTGGCACTGAGGCCCTTGTATGCCAAGCCAAGAGTTTGGCCCATGTTTTTAGACATGTCTGCAACCTATGCCCCTGTCCGGCAGGGACATGGGTGGAATCTCAGCGGTATAATTTGTTTCTTATCCAGTTATCCAGGTTGCGCTTAAAAAGGGGTAAAGAGATATCTGCTTGACGTGCAGAGGGATTTTATCCCATAGATGGGAGGAGTCTGTGGGAGACGCCTGTCCCGCCAGCAAGTCCTGTTGAGGCTGTGCGTGTGAAGAGTGGAGTTTGACTTGCAGATATGCAGCAAGTCCCATCAAGATGGGGTCTGATAGCCTTGTATGCCAGGCAGAGGTCACCTCTGAGGAGTCTGTATGAAAATGAGTAGACAGCTAGGACTTTTAGCCTGTGTGTAGGGTAGATGTTTGAGGCCCTGGATCCTCCTGGTGAGGAACCTCTGTCTCTCCAGCTGCTGCATGTCATGGTACCTGCCAAAAGGGGCATTGTACTCTATGGCCCTTGCAAGGATGTTATGACCTTGTCAATGGATGTGATAGAGGTGGGCCATGTAGAAGGCTTTCAGTACAATGGAAGCAATGCGGTGGACAAATGTCACATTGCTATTCATCTGGGTGCACAAATCCCTCACGACTGACTGCATGCTTAGGATGTTAATGTGATGATTTGTGGGGACATCACTCTTCCCCAAAGGGGATGATGCATTTTTGGGTATTCAGCTTGGTCACATTTCTGGCATCAGTCATTTGTCAGACTCTGAGGATGTCCACATCACTAGGGGAATTGACTGTGCCCACTTGGAGTCACCTGCAAACTTGGTCCGCCATCACCCACTGGTTTTGGCCTGCACCTCTAAAGTATATCCCAAGTAAGAGGCCCCAAGACCGAATCCTGGGGTATGCCGCTTGTTGCAGGTCTACTGCTTGAGGTGGTTTCCCCTATTTTAACTAGGTGGGTTCTCAATGAGCCAGTTTGCTACCCATCTGGTAACATATGGATTGATGCCTAGCTGAGTGTTTGTTTATGCCAGAGTGGGGAATAGTGTCAAAGGTTTTGGCCAGGTCAAGGTAAGCAGTATGCAGTCTTCCCCTCATCCATGGCTTTGACTGTCTCAAAGAAGTCTAACAAATTTAGCAGACATGACCTCTTAATGAAGCCAAACTGTGGGAGCAAGTGCTTGGAGGTTGCCAATATCCTTGTTAATGTAATCCATGATCAGTTCCATGGCCTTGCAGATCAGGCTAGTTATATCTGTCTGCAATTTCCCTGATTGGTAGACGCTCCACCTTTGTGTAAAGGGATGACTGTGGCTGTCCTCCACTCAGCTGGGACAAAGCCAGTACTCGGGCTTTGGTTGAATAGGGTGCCAAAGGGTATGACTATACATTTTTTGGCATTTAGCTTTAAACCATGGTGCTGGCACCAGTTATCTGTCTCTGTGAGACCTTTTTGAAGGATGTTTGTCAGCTGGAGAGTTGATTATGGCACCCAGTTTGCAGTCGTCTGCGAACTTGGTGAGCCATAGTCCTCCCACATTTGCCTGTACCTCGGAAAAGTATATACTGAACAAGAGTGGTCCCAGGACAGAACCCTGTGGGACGCCACTTGTGACTGGTTTAGAGTCTGACATGGCTCCAGCAACTCACTCTGTGGGTTCTGTCTTTGAGTCAGTTTGCAACCCATCTTGTGACATAGGGGTTTATATTTAAGCTGGCTAGCTTATCTATGATGCCCGAGTGGGGTATTGTGTCAAATGCCTTTGCAAGGTCCAGATAGGCTGTGTGGACTACCTTCCCTTCATCTGTGGCTTTGGTGACTGTTTCAAAGAAGTCAACCAGGTTCAAAAGGCAGGATCTGCCCTTGACAAAGCCAAATTGGGTAGGATCTAGTGTCTGTAGGTCCCCAATGTCTTTGTTTATGAGCTCCATGATGATCCTCTCCATAGCCTTGCAGACTAAGCTAGTCAGGCTTATGGGACGAAAGTTTCCAGGGTCTGTAGAGGCTCCACCTTTGTGGAGTGGGACCACTGTTGCTGTACTCCATTCTGTGGGCACATATCCTGTAGTGAGGCTGAGATTGTATAGCTGTTTTATTTGAGGGATTAGTTCCTCTTGTAGTTCATGTAGGACGCAACCTGGGACGCCATCTGGTCCCATGGAAGCAGTGTTTTTTGCTTTGGAGAGGGCAGCCTTCACCTGAGCATCTGAGATGTTTGGGAGGCAGCCGGGATAGATGCTTGCTCTTTTGGGGGGGGAGGGGGGGGGAGTAGTTTGCACTGAACCTGTCTGCCAGGATATTGGCGATGTCTGTTGGTTCAGTGTATTTTTTGTCATTTAGAATCAACTCAGAACAAGTCTGGGAGTTGCATCCCAGGTTTCTAAACTGAAAAAAGCCTTATGATTGTCTTTGGTGTCCTGTGCAATTTTTCTCTCTAAGCTGGCCTTGGAGGATTTTGAGGGATCGTAATTTTTTGTTAGTACTGATAAGAGATGCCTTCCCTTTAGGGATTTTGCTCTATCATGATGTAGCTTCCTCCTTCTGTTGTACAGTTTATGGCAGAGGTCCACCAGACTGGACGCCTGCCTTTGGATGATTGGGTCTTGGTTTTGTTTGGGATAGCATGATCCATGCATTCCTGGAGATGCTTGGGGTTTACAAAATGAGCAGATAGGTGGTGTCACTTCTGCTCATTTACCAAAATGTTTGTAGTTGAAGACATATGCTGATGAAGACATTGTATGCCATTTCAGCTGTGATTAATTGCATTTTAAATGCTTTAAACTGTACATGAAAGGGATATTCACACCGTTCCTAGAGCTACTAAACATTTGAGATCTGAATTAAGTTTCTTGGTGCCTTTCCCTTGGAGTTTGTTTTGGTAAAATTTATGCATTATTACTGTAGCACATATTGGGTAAATTTCTGATAATGGCTGCAACCTTTTGTTTTCTTTAGTCTGTGAACAAATACACACTAACTATACAGGTCGCAGATATGGAAGGAGAAGGTCTGAGTGCAACTTCAACCGCAATTATCACCATTAAAGATCAAAATGACAACCCACCTTTGTTCATTTCCAAAACGGTAACTATTATGCTCTTGTTTTGAGTAAAGTTGATTCATACATTGTATGAAATGTATTATAAGGAGCTGATGCTAAGGGGTGCAACAGTAGATAGAACGTAAAAGCCCAGCGTTTGTGGGCCATTGTTAGACTTGTATTCAACAGTACTGCACTTTACTGTTCAGGTTTGCTGTATAGGTATGGAACTTGGGACATGATGGGACTTGCCTATGCTGAACAGATCTGAGGAGGCTGCAGACCTTTGGTGCTTCAGGATGATTGCAGAGATCTCATTGACTGCGGTAGTTTGGTCATATAGTAAAGGACTGATTTCACAGGCTTCTACTGTGGACAGGAGCAAGCTAATGAAAGTGGGGACATTACAGATAAATACCAACTTTACAGGTAACAATTTTCCCTTGTCACACTTTGCCCCATGCTTGCTAAATAGTAAGTCTCTAATCAGACTGGCCCCATTTTTGATTCCACTTTTGGGGCTTTCATTTAGAGCCAAAGACTGATCTCTTGGGGGGGGGGGGGTTCAAGACAGCTGAGAACATACTTTCTTTGGCATCCCAGCTAGGAGAGCATTTTGAGTGCCTAACCCTAGTCCACGTGGATGGGCTGAGCAATCTGTCCCTGCAAGGGCTTGGTATGCCTTCTCTACATGGCTGTATGCTAATAAGTGCTTAGTATGGAGGCTACCACCCATCAGTGGTTTGGAAAGTCTAATGCCCACCCCCATGTGTAGTTGTAGCATAGCATCTTTTCTGAGGGATCTTGTGCAGTATATGGTAAGCTGCACCCTGACCTTTCAACTTGGGTAGGCTTGCCCATTCTTGTCACTGCTGGCAAGTGAGCCCCTAATACTTTAGTCACGTGGCCGTATTCAAACCACTATCCTTGGACACCAATGGTGCCAGGTAAAATCTACTGTTTGATAGTAGTTGGAACTCTACCCTGGGTGGTGGTTGGCAACTGGTACTGTCAATAAGCAGCTTTTTTTTTGAAGATTTATTGCAATCTGAAAAAAAGGAAACTGGAAAAGGTGCCCTAAAGCCTACAACTCCTTTTGATTTCGGCAGGGTTCATGGGTAGTCAAATAGGCATGTAGTCTAGGAGACCATTAAGGAGCCCAGCCTAAATTCTAATGTACTGCAAAAGTGCTGTGTGGTTGAGTGTCCTGCTCTAGGTCACACAATAAAGCAAATGGCGGTGGGAAGATTCATAGCCTGCCCCCCCCCCCCCCAGGAACATGTAGCTCATTCAGAACTTTTGCCATCTGAGAGAATCAAGACTGATCAGAAAAACTGCCTGAAGTGCTGACTGTCCTAAAACTAGCCAATTATTGGCAGGAAGCTTTTAATAGCAGGTGTCACTAGTTTTAAGGAAGCGTGGGCTAGATGAAGCTGGAGATGGTGAGGGGTGCCTTTCCTAAAGAGGAACCTGAAACTGCATCCATGCCGTCTTAACTTGTGAGCTTAGTTGTCCGATTTTTGATGCATGTCAGTTTGTTACAGCCCAACATTTTGCATGTTGCCCTTGTCAGCTTTGTACGTCTCTGAACTTGAAGATGCCAAAGAACAGTTCTGCATCAGCCTTGAGAACTCTCGTTTGTACACTAAACAAAAATTGTGTAGCTAGTAAGGATTCACATGTCTGGGTTGGCACCTTAGGAAATTCCTTGGTAGAAGGCGTTCTACTTAAGAAAGCATGCAACGATTGGTGTAATACTGTGCACGACTACTATGAAATGTGCACGATTGCTATGAAATGTCGTTAGGCCAGGCATTGGCACATCTTTTCAGTGCAATTGCTAGAGGTTGTGAATCAAAGTACGTTCCTTCATAATTGCCATGCAAGGATGAGATGGAAAGATTGTTTCCTTTTAAGAGTTATTGTAAGTGACCTTGAGTGTTCACAATCGCTGGAAGAAACCAAACAAAACGAATAAGAAATTCATAATCTGAATAGGTAATGGTTCCTTATTTCAAGAATTACAGAATTGCCTTTAGTCCTGGATTTAAATAGGTTTACAGTTGAATAAAATTTGTCTTGGAAGATGCAACCATGTAGGTTTGAAAACCAAGGATGTTCTTGTTTCACTGTTGCAGTCCTCACACTTGGGTTATCCTGCCAGGGGTAGCCCTCAGGCTGAATACCAGAGGCTTAGTATTTCTGTCGGTTGCTGTCGCTCCAGGACTGACGTCTGGTCAGTGGTATAAAAACAGGCAGCTGACACCATTACCTCAGTCTTCCTTGCTTAGGAGCCCGAAGAAGCAGTTTGCATGAGTGCCGGTCGGCTGCTACTGGAGGTTTTTTAAGTTTTAGAATTTCTAAAGTCAAATACCTCGTTGGGGTTCCTTTTTTCTTGCTCTAAGCAATGTCAGAAAAAGTTAATTGTCTCGCTTGTGGAAAGCAAGCACCACTGAGATTTCCATTCTTACTGCATCACCTGTTTAAGCTCAGACCACGATGCCCCTTGCTGCTGGTTTGTGCTTTGTTCAATGCCTGAACTATTTGTCATTGGGCCCTTATTGTAGCTAAATACTTTCGCTGTCTATCTCTGTATTCCGAAATGGCGTCTGTAATCCATCCGACTACCGATCTTACAAGAAAATGTAAGGATATACAGACTGCACAGGTCCAAAACTGCCACTGATGCTTCTGGTAAGCTAGTCGCCAGTTCACCAGTACACAATGAGGTGCTTTCACAGCCCCTGATTCCCACGTCAGTGGGGTTTGCAGGCTGCTACATAGACCAGTTTGGAGTCCAGTATGCTGCAAGACTCTCACTACAGAACCTGCAGATGTCTCTACCTTGGATGGGTCCAGAGCTGCTGTGCAGGCACTGGCTTCTGATAATTGTTTCACTGTTGCATTCATCACCAGCTGACCTGAATATCAAAGTCTTCGGATTTCTGCGTCTGCTTACACTCCTTCCATGAAGTCAGGTAGTCAGGGGTATAAAACATGCAGCTGATGCCATTACACCAGTCTTTCTTGCCATGTGGTGCCCAAAGCAGAAGCATTTTGCAAGTGGCGGTCAGCCAACTCCTGAAATTTTCATTTTCTAATTTCAGATCTGAAGTCTTCAAAAATAAGTACCCTTGCTGTAACTGATGTCTGAATAAATTAACCGATGTTCATCGTGCATACAGCTGCAGTCATAACAGATGGGGGCTATCCTGCAGTCAGGCGAGTCCTCGGTTGGCCGAATTCCGAAGTCTAGGTCCGGCATCGGTTGTCGTCACTTCCTCCCTGACGTCAGTGAGGCAGGGGTATAAAGGAACCAGCCGATGCCATTTTCTTCAGTCTTTCTTGCCGTGCAGTGCCCGAAGCAGAAGCAGTTCACAAGTGCCAGTCGGCCAGCTCCTGAGATTTACGAAAAATATTGCAGCCGAAGTCTTCTTGAAAGCTAAGTACCCCGTTGGGGAAACTTTTTTCTTGCCTCAGACCGATGTCAGACAAAGTTAATTGCATTTCATGTGGGAAGCAAATAACACATAAGGATTTCCATTCCTTCTGCATTCCTTGCTTAGGCCCAGACCACGACGTCTCGGCCTGTCGCTTTTGTGCTAGATTCAACAAACGCACTAAGTGTCGGGCGGAGTTCGCCCAACACTATTTCGGTAAAAAGTTTAATTACATTGTCGGATACTCCGACTCCTGTTTTGAGCAAAAAACGCAAAGATAAGGACCGGAATACGAGGTCCGCGACTTCTACCGACACCATGCTAAAGCCGGCTACAGGTGCTTCGGTTCTCAACGAGGTGCCTACACAGCCCCCGAGTACCGATGACGCCTGTTTAGCGGTGTCTTCTGTGCCCGAGGTCGCAGGCTCCTCGGCACCCACTCCGACTACAGATAGACACCACCCTTGGCGGGGAAACTCCGAGTTTAGACAGGCCTGCCAGCTCTCAAGGTGTCTTCAGGCCTTCCTCTTTTTCCATTAAGGCTTTCACAAAAACTAAAGCAGCCATGAAAACTAAGACAAGCTCCAATGAGCCACTCTCAGGGCCCCATGCCTAAAAAAACAGATGCTCAAAATGGCTGAGGATTTGATTTCTCTTATCAGGGGTTCTCAACCTCCCTCTGACAGAAGGCCCAGATTGGAGGAAGACTACCCTTCCTCAGACCAAGCCTCTATTACCTCAGAACATTCTGAGGACCAGGAATATTCATATTCCCCTTTTGAAGATTCTGATGCTGAGGAATTCATCCCCTCTGTCTCTTCCCCCCCCCCCCCTTGCAGGACTATTCTTTTGGGGAAACCTTACACACCTTGAGGGAGCACTTTCACTGGGAAGGTCAAGATTACTCAGATTCCAAGAAAAGGCTCTGATTTTCTTTTGCTTCCTCAGCACAGGCCTCTGGCTATCCCTCCTGTCTTGGATATTCTAGATGTGTACACAGAAGCCAGCCTCAACCCAGATTCCTTACCTCCAGCTCCTGTTAAACCTGATGGGTATTACCGGGTTCCTGATTCACACAAATTCCTTTTACAAAAGCCATGCTGCTGACCCATAAACTATTTCACAGGGTCCCAAGGGAATTAAGGCCTCTACTGCCAAAAACCCATTACCTTCGGAGAGAGATTCCAGAGCTTTAGAAAGGTGCGGGGAAAAGGTGTACACCTCGGCCACTTTAACCATGAGGGCATTAAACTGTCAGTTCATATGTTAAAGTATCAACAGTTTTTGTTATCTCAGTTGAAAACCAAAATGACACAACCTGAACAACCAGCTGTAAAGGAGTTGCAGGATTTGTTGCATAGTGCAGAGCAAGTGGGTAAACATACCTTGCAATGTGGTTTTGATGCTTTAGAGGCCTCATGTAAAGCTGCTGTTACAGGGTCTGTCATATGTAGACATGGTTGGCTCAGACAAACCTTACCAGATCATGTCAAAGCTAAATTACTAGATGCACCTCTTCAAAAAGATGTATTGCTTGGTGTTAAAGCTGAGGAGGTACTAAAGAAAATGGAGGAAAAGGCAAGATCAATGCAAACAGTGAAAGATTTCCTACAGGTACAACCTCCACGTTTCAGCAGAAACTGGCCTTTCCAGCCACGGACAGACCTCAGAGGTAGATACAGGCGCCCGAGGGGTAGAGGGCAATCTCAAGGATCATTTAGAGCCAGACAATGGCAAGCACCTACACCAAGAGGTGGAGAGGATAGATCACAGTCATTCAGAAAGCAGACACAATGACTTTCCCCTTTGCATGCCAAGCAAAGCTTTAATGGCAACACCTTTAGGCGGAAAAATGGCATTATTTTCAAAAAATTGGCATATTGTCACAAAAGACAAATGGATCCTGGACATTATAGACAGAGAGGCTACAGATTCCACTTTCACACCCTTCCAAAAATGAGAGGCATGCCAAACCTGCCACAAAATCAAAGGGCAGAGGCACAAAAACAAATTTCAGCTCTCATGGACATGAAAGCTATTCAAGAGGTACCCGTAAAAGAACAAGGTCAAGGTTTTTCAAGACTATTCCTGGTACCAAGGAAGGACAAAGATTGGAGACCTATTCTGGACCTATCCATCCTAAATGCATCTACTCGTACCAAAATTCAAGATGCTCACATTACAGTAGCTTCTTCCCATGCTGGGCAAGGAGTCTTGGCTGGTAACATTGGACCTCAAGGAGGCATACCTGCATGTCCCTATCAGACAAGATTGCAGAAGATACCTCAGATTTCTTGCAGGTTCAACTCATTTTCAATTCTCTGCATTTCCTTTTGGCTTATCTACTGCGCCCAGAGTTTACAAAATGCCTGGCATCAGTAATTGCTTACTGCAGACTTCAAGGGATACAAATATACCCATATCTGGATGACTGCCTGATCAAGCGGACAGCAAGCACATACTTCTGAAACACCTGGCGTTTGTAATAACGTTGTTGAACTTTCTGGGTTACACAGTCAACAAAAAGAAATCAAAACTAATACCTTCTTGTACAATAATTTTCCTGGGTGCCAGCTTGGATACAAACACCCAGATGGCCTACCTCACGCCAGAGAAGCCAGGGCAACTATCTCAATACTTCAGAAAAATGGCAAACTTCACCAGGCTGACTGCAAGCAAAATCCTGCAGGCTCTGGGATTCATGGCATCTTGCATCCTCCTGATCCCATGTGCAAAGCTGCATATGAGGAAACTTCAATGGTACCTAAAAACTTATGGTCTCAACACAGACACAGTTTGGAAACAATTATACCACTCATTCCATGTCTTCAAAAGGAATTTCTGTGGTGGGCTCAAGCATGCCAAAGAAACACAGGTCTCCCCTTCTGCATGCCTCAAGCAAATCAAATCATCACAACAGACACCTCGGACTACGCCTGGGAGGGGGGGCACATGACAGATCAGTGCATTCAGGGCAAATGGTCCCAAAAGAAGCAAATCAAATCATCACAACAGACACCTCGGACTACGCCTGGGAGGGGGGGCACATGACAGATCAGTGCATTCAGGGCAAATGGTCCCAAAAGAAGCACCTACACATCCATCAAAAGGAAATGCTAGCAGTACAAAAGGCTATTATGGCCTTCAAAGACCTACTGCATCCAGGCCAGCTATTAATAAGGACAGACAACACCACAGTGATGTGGTACATAAACAGGGAGGAACTCATTCATACCCCCTGTGCAGACTAGCCATGACCCTTTGGAACATTGCTCTGGAATTGCAAATCCAACTTCAAGCACAATTCCTACCAGGGAAGGAAAACACGCTGGCAGACAACCTAAGCAGAATTATAACAGACCCACACGATTGGAAGTTGCACCCTCAAGTTTTCGCAAAGATAATTCAGGCATGGGGATGGCCAGACATAGGTCCTTGAGCAAAATTTCTCCAATTGGTAATTTTCATGGGTAGCAAAGAGATCCATCATCCACAGGCCTGGAAAGTGGACGCACTCTTTCAATTGGACAACATTGACGGTCTATGCCTTTCCACCTCTTCCTCTGCTGCCCAAAGTTCTATTAAAAGCCAGAGCAGAGAGGCCAAAGATGATTCTCATTGCTCCAGACTGGCCAAGACAACACTGGTATCCACTTCTGAAGAGCCTGACTCATTCCCCACCATGGACCCTGCCTCTAGTGCCTCTTCTGTTGACCCAGCACAGTTTCAAAACTATTGTCAGCTGAAAACTCTCAATCTAGCCGCATGGAGGATTTCTTAATTTCCCAACAGATTCTCCTCTCCAAGGAAGTGCAGGACGTAATCTTGGAGGTGAGACTACCTTCTACTAGAAAAGCCTACTCTGCCAAATGGAAACTGTTTTGTGCCTGGAATCAGAAAAAGGGCCAGAATCCTTGGGTACTAAATTTACCTCAAATATTGCAGTACCTAGCTGAGATGTTCAGTGGACTTTCCTTCTCCAAGATCCATGCCTCAGCCATTTCTGCACAATACAACACAGAGCCTCCTTTATTCTCACATCCTCTCAAGACCATTCCTCGGGCTAAGAATATAAAAACCCCCAAGGAAACCACCAGTACCTGCTTGGGACCTCAACTTCATTTTAGAAAAACTGACCTTGCCTCCATTTGAGCCAGCTGCTTCAACAGAACTACAATATTTATTATGGAAAACAGCCTTCCTTCTGTCTATCACCTCAGCACGCAGGGTTTCAAACTACAAGCCCTCATGGCTGTGCAACCTTTCATTTTCCATCAGGACAGTTTCCTTATGAACCAACCCTTCCTTTATGCCAAAGGTAGTATCCAGTGTAGCCTTGAATCAGACTATCCACTTACCTACCTTTTATCCTAACCCACAAAACAAAGGGGAAAGACTACTACATTCCTTGGACGTTCACAGGCAACTTCATTACTACTTGGACAGGACAAAGCCATTCAGAAAATCAGAGCAACTGTGTCCTATGCTACAGGTGCTCAAGGAAAGCCAATTTCCAAACAGACAATTTCAAAATGGATAGCCCACTGCATACGCTTTTGTTACTCTTTTCATGGTAAAACTTTACCTGCAGGCATCAGATCTCACTCCACAAGGGCCACAGCTACCTCCGCAGCTTTCCTCAGAGGAGTTCCTACCAAAGATATTTTGGAAGCAGCCACTTGGAGTTCTGTGCATACCTTCTCTAAGCACTACCACCTACCATTATACTCAAAAACTAGAGCAGGCTTTGCCACTGCAGTCTTGCAGGGCATCCTGGCTCCTAGTTCCACCTAGTGCCTACCACCCCTTTCTTAGCTTTGGGATTCTACACATCTGTTATGACTGCAGCTTGTATGCACGATGAACATAGTACAGTTTTGTACGTACCATAAATGTAGATAGTGCTAATACAGCTGCAGTCCAGGTTTCCCTCCCTCCTTCCCCTCTTGGGACAGGCCTATTGGCTAACACCTCCTCATACAACCTGATTGGGGTATTCATTTATGGTGTATTTGCTTGCAACTACTGTATTTTGATTATATGGCATTGCTTTATTACACAAATTTATGTATTTCCTTCCTTCTGGGGCAAGAAAAACTGAAGAAAATGGCGGCTGGTTCTTTTATACCCCTGTCGCACTGACGTCAGGGAAGAGGCTACAACAACCGACGCCGGACCTAGACTTTGGAATTCGGCCGACTGAGGACCTGCCTGATGGCAGGAGAACCCATCTGTTATGACTGCAGCTGTATTAGCACTCTTAACATCTACATTTATGGTAGGTACAAAACTGTACTTTGTCTTGCCTGTGGAAAGAAAATACTGCATAGAGATTTTCATTCTTACTGCTTCACCTGTTTAGGCCCAGACCATGATGTCCCCCACGTCTGTTTTGTGCCTTGTTCAACATCCAAAACTATTCGCAGTCGGGCTGTTTTTGTAGCCACTTTCAATTTTGTTTCACTGTTGCACTCATCACATTTGGGTTATCTGCTTGCAGTAGCCCTCAGTCGGCCTGATTAACAGCCTTGGGTCCTGCGTCTGTTGTCCCTTCCATGTCAGGTCGTCAGGGGTGTAAAACATGCAGCTGATGCCATTACATCAGTCTTTCTTGTCGTGCAGTGCCCGAAGCAGTTTGCAAGTGCCAGTCGGCTGACTCCTGAAATTTTCATTTTTTGAGTTTCAGAACTGAAGTCTTCAACTACCCCATTGGGGAAACTTTCTTGCTCTAAACTGATGAGTTATTGCATCTTTCGGCTTTTCCCGGTTAAGGGTCACCACAGCGCAACTCCGGTCCACTAATGATTGGCAGTAGGTTTTTACGTGCAGAGTTACCAGCCCTGACGCATCACCTTCAACAAAGGTACGCCCATTCATGCTAGTCTCCACACAAGACGCTCTAGCTGAGAATCTAACAGGACAACATCTTACTGTGAGGCGACAATGCTACTGCAGCACCACCACCACCGCAGTACCTCTAAACAGATGTCAGTAAAAGTAAATAATTGCATTACTTGTGGAAAGCAAATGGCTCAGATTTTCATTCGTACTGTATTCCTTGACTAGGCCCTGACCACAACGTACCTTTGTCGGTTTTGTGCCTTACTTAAACCACAAACTATGTTGGTATATTTATGCCTCTAAATATTTTGGTGCTCTGTTCAATTATCCCGATATGTCTTTGGCAAGCCATCAGACTACAGACATTCTGAAAAAAACAGGCCGCTGAGGTCCAAAGCTGCCGATGACGCTTCTAAGCCAGTCGCCAGTTTGCTGGCAGTCAGTGAGGTGCTAATGCAGCCCCCGATATTGCTACTTCAGATATGCAGGCATCTACTGAGACCCATTCGGAGTCTGGTATGCCGTGAGATGTTTCAACTGTGGAACCTGCGGATGTCTCTACCTTGGATGGGTCCAGAGCTGCTGTGCAGGCACCAGTTTCTGAGGGTGTATTAAGGCCTACTGACGAGCATATTAAACAGACACCATCTTCAAGACCTAAAACTCTAACCATGTCTAAGAAAACTGATGCCTAGACCACATGGCCAGGCTATGCCTAAACAGTAAATAAGAATGGCTGAAGATCTTACTTCTAATCGAGGGAAGCCAACCTTCCCCCGTTAAAAGACCTAGGACTGAGTTTGCTTATGATGCTTCTCACCAAGATTCTGAATTTTGTTTCCTCTGACCAGGTTTTACCCTTATCTGCCTGAGGATTCTGATGCTGAGGACCCTATTCCCTCTGCATCCCCCCGGAGGATTTTTCTTTTGGTGAAACCTTGCATACTCCTCCGAGTATTTTCATTGGGAAAGTCAGGATTTCTGATTCTAAAAAGAAGCTTAGGGATTTTGGTCCTGCCCCAGCACAGGCCTTTAGCCATACCTCCTGTACTAGACATTGATGCCTTTCGGAATCTAGCTTGTCCCCTGAGTCTTTACCTCCTGCTCCCAGAAAACCTGAGATATTACAAGGTTCCTGACTAAAGTTCCTTTTCAAAAATCCTATTGTGGATCCTGAGACCATTTCACAGGGACCCAAGGGCATTAAAGCTACTACTGCCAAAAATCCTACTCCCTCTGATAGAGACTCCAGGGAGCTGGATAGATGGGGTAAGAAGGGTTTACACTTCTGCAACTTTAGCCGTTGGGGCCTTAAACTGCCAGTTTCATATGTTAAAGTATCAGCAACCTATTGATTACTTAAACAGAAAATGATTCCTGATTGTGCTGAAAGTAAGGATTTACAGGATTTACTGCATTCAACTGAACAAGTTGGAAAACATACTTTGCAATGTGGTTTTGATTCACTAGTCATCTTGCAGGGCTGCTGTAACTGGGTCTGTACTTGGAAGGCATGCTTGGCTTAAGGAGCAATCCTTGCCAGATCATATTAATGTGAAATTACTGGATGCTCCCTTAAACCTGGACCACCTGTTTGGCAGCAAGGCAGAAGAAGTTCTAAAAAAGATGGAGGAAAAAGCTAAATCTATGCAAACTTTTTTTACAAATACAACCTCCAAGGTTTAGTAGGCATTGGTCTACCAAGAATTGGTACTTTCCTGCCTCTTCCAGAACTTCAGTCCAAACCCCCCAGATCTAGCAGAGCTTCCAGGCTTCAGACCCAGGGTATGCACAGGACTAAGCAATGGGGAGGCCTCCACTTCCAAGTCTGGGGATAGTAAAACTCCCCTCTATGGTAAACTGTCTCAATGACTTTTTTAAAACTGCCAAGCACTTCCCAACTGACTTCCCCTTTGGGAGGAAAGCTTGCTCTTCATGCAAAGAACTGGGAACTCATTACCTAAGACAAATGGGTTTTAAATAGTGTCCCAGGGATACAGATTTTACTTCCACGTGTTACCAACAAGCAGGTGGCCAGACCTACCCCCACAACAGTGGGCAGAGGCCCAAACACAAGTACTTTCTCACAAGCATAGGGGCTCTTCAGTTGGTACCAGAAGAGGAAAAGGGACAAGGTTTTTACTCAAGGCTTTGGTACCCAGAAAAGACTTCATGGCGTCTTATCCTGGACCTGTCTACTCTAAACACCTTTTTGTTGATTCCAAAATTCAAGATGCTGACTCTTCACCAGTTGCTCCCTGTGCTAGGCAAAGATGTCTGGTTGGCAACACTAGCATTAAAGGAAGCATACCTGCACATCCCAATCAGAATCTTGCAGAAGAGACCTATGCTTCAAAGCAGGCTACATGCCTCAGCTCTCTGCACTCCCCTTTACCCTGGGAACAATAGACAAGCCATTCACAAAGTGCCTAGCTCCAGTCATTGCATTTTGCAGGCAAAGATATTCAAATGTACCCATACCTGGACGATTGTCTAATTTGGGCAGAAAGCCAGGACATGCTTTTGAATCATCTGACATTTGTACATAGGGTGCTAACTTGTCTGGGGTACACCATAAACAAAATCACACCTGGTACCCTGTCAACAAATTATATTCCTGGGAGCAAGCTTGAATACAACTTCCCAAATGGCTTTCCTTATGCCAGAGAAACATTCATTTGACAACCTACTTCAAATAAGTTGCCACAAAAAATATGCTCATCTGCAAGGCAAATTCTACAAGCTTTTGGGTTCATGGCTTCCTGCATTCTTCTAATTCCATATGCAAGACTGCATATGAGTTAACTACAATGATGTCTAAAATGCCTATGGTGTCAACGTTCTCAGGATCTAAACAGTGATTCCTATCATACCTTGCCTACGCCTAGAGTTCCTTTGGGCAGAGGCCTGCCACTAAAACAAGGGATTACCGTTCACACTACCCCCTGCTGCCCAAACCCTAACATACGCATCAGACTATGCATGGGGGGCTCACCTGGTAGGGAAGTGCATTCAGGGCAAATGGAACCCAAGTCAAATAAACCTGCATATCAATCAAAAAGAAATGTTAGCTGTACAGAATACTGACAGCCTTCAAGGACCACATTCTTCCAGTACAATTAATGGTAAAGACGGACAACACCACTGTTGTGGTACATAAACAAGCAGGGGGTACACATTCTTACTCCCACTGCAGACTAGCCATGGCATTGTGGAACACAGCCCTGAGCTACCAAGTGCATCTACAAGCTCAATTCCTGCCAGGAAAACTAAATACACTGGCAGACGAACTAAGCAGAAACCTCATGGACCCACACGAGTGGAAACTGGAACCAAGGATTTTAAACATGTTGACAAGCAAGTGAAGCCCAGATATAGACCTCATCTTCATGTTTCACTGTTGCAGTCATTACATTTGGGTAATCCTGCTGGCAGGTTGCCCTCGGCCTGAATTCCAAAGGCCTGGGTCCTGCGTCGGCTGCTGTTGCCTCCTCCCTGATGTCAGGTTATCAGGGGTATAAAAGAAGCAGCCGATACAGATCTTCATCATGTTACACTGCTGCAGTCATTACACTTGGATTATCCTGCCATCAGGTGGTCCCGCAGTCTGCCAGAGTTCCAAAGTCTTGGTCCGACGTTGATTGCTGTTGCTTCTTCCCTGACGTCAGTGTGCCAGGGGTATAGAAGATGCATCAGACACCATTTTCTTCAGTCTTTCTTGCCGTGCAGTGCCCAAAGCAGAAGCAGTTGGCAAGTGCCGGTCGGCCGACTCCTGAGATTTTCAAAGTCTAATTTCAGATCCGAAGTTTTCAATAAAGCTAAGTACCCCATTGGGGAAACTTTTTTTCCTTGCCTCTGACTGATGTCAGAAAAAGTTAATTGTATTTCTTGTGGGAAGCAAATACCTCATAAGGACTTCCACTCTTACTGTATTCCATGCCTAGGCCCTGATCACGACGTCATTAGTTGTCGGTTTTGTGCTAGATTTAACAAATGCACTATAAAAAGAAGTTTTGATTTTGCTTTGCACTACTTTGGCCGAAGGTTCAATTATTCTACGCAGTTGGATCAACCGACTACCGCAATACCGAAAAACGCAAGGACAAGGATAAAGACAGGCATCTGAGGTCCAAAACCGACAAAACCTCTTCTAGGCCAGTCCAGTTCTCAGTGAGGTGCTTTCACAGCCCCTGACGCCCGCTACCTCAGCCACAGACTGCCTCAGACTCCCACGTGGAGACAACTAGGCCTCTGGAAATTCAAGGTATTGAGCCTGTGGAAACTAATCCCTCAAGATGGGTCCGGAGCCGCTGAGCAGGCATTGGCTTCGGAGGGTGTTTTCAGACCTTCACAACTTACCATTAAAACAGCCAAGACAAAAGTACCATTAAAGACAAAAACAAGTACAGCATTCTCCTGGACAGTTACTTCATGCCTAAGAAACAGATGCTTAAAATGGCCAAAGACCTCATTACTCTAATCAGGGGTTCCCATCCCCCTCCTGAGAAAAGGCCTAGGCAGGATACAGACTGATTCCTCTGATCAGGTTTCTATTTCCTCTTATTCCTCCTCAGACGAGGGATACTCCCTACCCCCTATGAGGACTCTGATGCTGAAGAATCTATTCCTTCAGCCTCTCCTCTTGAGGATTATTCTTTTGGGGAAACTTTGCATACCATGAAGGGAGCATTTCCATTGGGAAAGTCAGGATTACTCTGAGTCCAAGAAAAGGCTCAGGGATTTCCTTTTATTGTCTCAGGCACAGGCCCCTGGCTATTCCTCCTGTGCTAGATATTGTGCATGTGTTCTCTAAATCCAGCTTATCTCCTGATTCTTTGCCCCCTGCACCAGCCAAGCCAGATAGGTATTTAGTCAGACTCTCGAAGTTTCTTTATAAAAACCCTTCTGATCCAGAAACTATTTCCCAGGGTCCAAAGGGGGTTAAGGCTTCCATTGCAAAAAAGCCAGTACCTTCTGACAGCTTCCAGAGCTTTGGATAGATGGGGGGAAGAAAGTATACACTTCTGCAACTTTAGCAGTAAGAGCTTTAAATTGCCAGTTTCACATGCTTAAGTACCAACAATATTTAATGGCTCCGTTAAAACAGAAAATGTTTGCAAGCTCAGAAGCTCCTGATTGTAAAAAAATGCAGGATTTATTGCATGCAGTTGAACAGGTGGGAAAACACACTCTGCAATGTGGTTTTGATTCTTTAGAGGCCTCTTGTAGAGCCACAGTTACAGGTTCTGATTCGAAGACATGCTTGGTTAAAAGAGCAGTTTACCCGATTATGTTAAGGCAAAATTATTGGATGCTCCTTTACAGCACGATACCTTGTTTGGTGTTAAAGTAGAAGAGGTGTTAAAGAAAATGGAGGATAAAGCTAAATCTATGCAAACAGTCAAGGATTTCTTACAGGTACAGCCACCTTGATTTAGCAGAAATTGGCCAACAAAGAATTGGTCCTTTCCAGTGTCAAGATCTCAACCCCAAGGCTCACAGACACTGGGGCATCTCAACCCCAAAAGGAGGTGAGGACAAGTCACAACCTTACAGGAAACTGTCACAATGACTTCCCCTTCGTGCACCAAGCACTTCCCTTTTGGAAGCCCCCTTAGGGGGAAAACTAGCACTTTTTTCTCAAAACTGGCAAACAATCACCCAAGACAAATGGGTTCTGAATATTGTCACAAGGTTACACAGGTTCCCCTTTCATACTTTACCAAGGCTAAAAGGAATGCCACTCCTGCCACAAAATCGATGGGCAGAGGCACAAAAACAAATTTCAGCCCTCCTGGACATGTGGTAGCACAACAGGAACAAGGATTTTACTCAACTCTTCCTGGTCCACGGAAAGGCCAAGGCCTGGAGGCCCATACTAGACCTTTCAATTCTAAATACTTACCTGGATATTCCGAAAATCAAAATGTTGACATTACAGCAGCTTCTACCCATGCTGGGCAAGAAGGCTTGGCTTGTTACTCTGGACCTCAGAGGCATACCTGCATGTCCCTATCAGACAAAATTGCAGAAGATACCTCAGATTCAAAGCTAGTACAGTGTACTACCAATTCTCTGCACTGCCCTTTGGCTTATCTACTGCGCCCAGGGTCTTCACTGTGCCCAGAGTCTTCACAAAGTGCCTGGCACCAGTAATTGCATTTTGCAGACAAAAAGGAATTCGAATATATCCATACCTGTACGACTGCCTCAGTCAAGCAGAGATAAAGGACATTCTTCTACAGCATCTGGTGTTTGTAAAAAGGTTGCTAATTCCTCTAGGGTACACAGTAAAGTCAAAACTAGTGCTCTCACAACAAATTATATTCCTGGGTGGCAGCTTAAATACAATGGCCCAGATGGCTTACCTCACGCCAGACAAACAAGTTCAACTAACTCAATATTTTCAATTACTGGCAAAAAAAGTCCCATCTCACTGCAAGAAAAATTCTGCAGGCCCTGGGATTCATAGCATCCTGCATACTACTAATACTATATGCCAGACTGCATATGAGGAAATTAGTGGTACCTAAAAAGTGTTTGGATTCGACACTCAGTTTAGAAGCAGTAATACCAATGATACCCTGCCTACATCAGGAGTTTCGATGGTGGGCACAGGCATGTCAACTAAACAAGGGTCAGCCTTTTACCCAACCCACAGCCAGGCAGACTCTAACAGATGTCTCGGATTATGCCTGGTGAGCACACATGGCAGGAAAATGCATTCAGGGCAAGTGGACCACAGACCAGATGCATCTTCATATCAATCAAATATGGCTGTTCAAAATGCCCTAACAGCTTTCAAGGACCTTCTGCATCCAGGGCAATGAAAGACGGACAAAGGGGGCACTCATTCTTATCCCCTATGCAGGCAAGCCATGACCTTGTGGAACACTGCTCTAACGTATCAAGTTCACCTGCAAACACAATTCCTGCCAGGAAAGAAAAATACTCTGGCATACTAAGCAGAAATATGGACCCTCACAAATTGAAATTGAATCCACAAATCTTCAGCATGGTAATGCAAAAATGGGGATGCCTAGACATAGATCTTTTTGCCTCCCCACTGAATTGCCAACTACAAAAATTCTGCACAAGGACTTATCACAAACAAGCATGGAAAGTGGATGTTCCTTTGTTCAGCTGGAAAAATCTAAACGTTTATGCCTTCCCGCCACTGCCTCTCCTTTCAAAGGTATTCCTAAAAGCCAGACAAGAAAAACCACAGATGATCCAGATTGCTCCAGACTGGCCACGCCAGCACTGGTACCCTATCTTAAGGAACTTGGCATAAGGCCTACCATGGATTTTGCCTCAAATTCCACACCTTTTGGCTCAAGAAAACAATCTGATCCTGCATGGTCAGCTCAAAACCCTAAATCAGGCTGCATGGCAGATTCATTAGTCAAACAGGCAACACCTCTCTCTAAAGCTGTTATGGATGTCATTTTGGAGGCCTAGCACCAGGAAAGCTTACTCGGAATAATGGAAGAGATTCTGCGCCTGGAACCAGGCTCGAAGCCTTGACCCTCTTGTTCCAAACATCCCTCAGATTTTACAATACTTAACTGAGATGCTGGTCAGAGGCATATCCTTATCAATTAAGATCCACCCCTCTGCCATTTCAGCACATTACAACACGGATCCTCCTTTATTCTCTCATCCCTTGCTAAAGCAGTACCTCAGAGGGGCTAAAAACAAGCCCGCCCTGGAGAGCACCAACTTGAGACCTCAATTTTTTTTGGAAAAACTGACCCTGCCACCTTTTGAGCCAGCCAATACAGCCGATCTAAAATTTTTATCATGGAAAACTGCTCTGCTCCTGGCAGTAACTTCAGCACGAAGAGTCTGAGCTACAGGCATTAATGGCAGTGGAACCTTTTATAATTTTTCATCAGGACAGGGTTTCTTTAAGGACAAACCCTACCTTTATGCCAAAGGTGGTTTCTAGTGTGGCTCTTAACCAAACCATCCATTTGCCAACTTTTTATCCAAACCCCCAGAATGAAGGGGAGAAACTTCTGCATTCTTTGGACATGCACAGGCAGCTACGCTTCTACTTGGACAAAACAAAAGCTTTCAGGAAAACTGAGCAACTGTTTGTGGCATATGCTGCAGGATCACAAGGCAAGGCTATCTCAAAGCAGACTATATCAAATGGAACACTGTATTCGTTACTGCTACACAGCATGGAAAATCAGTCCCAAATAACATTAGGCCACATTCCACCAGGGCAACAGCCACTTCAACAGCCTTTCTGAGGAGTACCTACCAAGGAAATTTTGGAGGCTGCAACTTGAGTTCAGTGCACACCTTTACCAAGCATTAGCACCTGCCTCTACTCTAAATTCAGAGCATGATTTGCCACTGCAGGTCTGCAGGGTCTCGTAGCCAATCCTAACTTTATAGACCAGCCACCCAACCTTAGCTTTGGGATTCTACCCAAGTGTAATGACTGCAGCAGTGTAACACGAACATAGTACACTTTTGTACCTACCATAAATGTAGATGTTGGTGTTCATACTGCTGCAGTCCAGGTTACTCTCCCTCCATCCCCTCAACTAGATGGACTTATCTATACCTTACTATCCTATACAACCTTTGGGGTGTATTTGCTGGTAACTGAAGGTATTGTTTTTATTATTTTATTAGCAATATGTATTGCCTACCTACTTGGGGGCACCTGACATCTGGGGCAAGAAAAACTGAAGAAAATGGCGTCAGATGCATCTTGTATACCCCTGGCACACTGACGTCAGGGAAGAAGCGACAGCAACTGATGCCAGACCAAGACATTGGAACTCTGGCCGACTGCGGGACCGCCTGATGGCAGGATAACCCAAGTGTAATGACTGCAGCAGTGTGAACACTCTAACGTCTACATTTGTGGTAGGTACAAAACTGTATTTTCTTCAGTCTTTCTTGCCACGTGGTGCCTGAAGCAGAAGCAGTTCACAAGTGCCGGTCGACCGATCCGGAGATTTTTGTGTTGGATCTGAAGTCTTCAATAAAGCTAAGTACCCCGTTGGGGAAACTTGTTTCTTGCTCCAGACTGATGTCAGAAAAAGTAAATTGTATTTCTTGTGGAAAGCAAATGCCTCATAAGACTTTCATTCTTACTGTATTCCTTGCCTAGGCCCTGATCACATTTCTGATTGTCTGTTTTGTGCTAGATTTAACCAGCGCACTTAAGCGTCTGTATGAATTTGCTTTAAACTGTTGTGGACACCAGTTTAATTATCCAGAAATGTCTGATGGCCGTCCTACCTGAGTTCACAAACTCAAAAGGAGAGAAACAACAGAGGCCCAAAACTGACAACAAAGTTTCTCTTAAGCCAGTCGCCAGTTCTCAGTGAGGCACTTTCACAGCCCCTGACGCCCGCTACTTTAGAGTCTCAGGCAGTTACTGACTCCCACGTGGAGTCTGCCATGCCACTGGAAACTCGAGGTATTGGAGCCTCGGATACTATTCCCTCAGATGGATCCGGAGCCGCTGAGCAGGCATCTGCTTTTGAGGGTCATTACAATTGGGTTATCCTGCTGGCAGGCTACCCGCAGTCTGCCTGAGTTCCAAAGTCTAGGTCCGGCATCTGTTGCTGTCGCCTCCTCCCTAACAGTGCGCCAGGGGTGTAAAAGATGCAGCCGACACAATTTTCTTCAGTTTTTCTTGCCGCACGCTGCCCAAAGCAAAAGCAGTTCGCAAATGCCGGTCGGCAGACTCCTGATATTTTCAAATTCGAATTTCAGATCCGAAGTCTTCATTAAAGCCAAGTACCCCATTGGGGTAACTTTTTTTCTTGCTCCAGACTGATGTTAGAAAAAGTTAATTGTATCTCTTGTGGGAAGCAAATACCTCAAGGATTTTCATTCTTGTATTCCTTGTCTAGGCCCTGACCATAACATTGCTAGTTGTCGGTTTTGTGCTAGATTTAACCAACGCACTAAGCGTTGGTACGATTTTGCATTTCATTACTTTGGCAGAAAATTTAATTATATAATGCTGTTGGAACAGCTGACTACCAGAGTTTATAAAAAGCGCAAAGAAAGACGGGCATCCGAGGTCCAAAACCGACTAGGCTCCCGCTAGGCCTATCGCCGGTTCTAGTGTGCTTTCACAGCCCCTGATACCCGCTACCTCAGAGCCACAGGCCACTTCGGATTCCCACGTAGAGCAGACTAGGCCGCTGGAAGCTCAAGGTATTGGACACTCAAACTATTCCCTCGGTTGGGTCTGGAGCCGCTGAGCAGGCATCGGCTTCTGAGTGTGTTTTCAGGCGTACACAGTTATGTGAAACCAACTTCAGCTTCAAAGACTAAAGCAGCTCTAAAGATAAACAAGTACAGCAATATCCTGGACAGGCCTCCATGCCTAAAAAAACAGATGTTTAAAATGGCCAAAGACCTAATTACTTTGATCAGGGGTTCTCATCCCACTCCTAATAAGAGGCCTAGGCAAGGGGTAGAATATGAATCTTCAGATCAGGTTTCTATTTCCTCTGATTCCTCTTCTGAACAGGAATGTTCTCTTCCTCCCTATGAGGATTCAGATGCTGAAAAATCTATCCCTTCAGCCTCTCCTCCTGAGGATTATTCTTTTGGGGAGACCCTGCATATTGTGAGGGAGCATTTCCACTGGGAGAGCCAAGTACTCAGAATACAAAAAAAGGCTCAGACTTCCTTTTATTACCTCAGCACAGGCCCCTTGCTATTCCTCCTGTTTTACACACTGTAGATGTATTTTCAGAGTCTGGTCCGTCTCCTGACTCTCTACCACCAGCTCCTGTTAAGCCAGACAGATACTACAGGGTTCCTGAATTCACATAAATCTCTTTATAAAAACCCTGCTGCTAACCCAGAAACTTTCTCTGGGTCCCAAAGGGGTCAAGGCTTCCACTGCAAAAAAAACTATCCCCTTTGATAGGGATTCTAGGGCCCTGGATAGATGGGGGGAAAAGATTTATACTTACCTTGGCTGTAACAGCTTTAAATTGTCAGTTTCATATGCTTAAATATCAGCAATATCTTATGTCACTGCTTAAACAGAAAATGTTGACATTCAGAATGTGCAGAAAACAATGCAGGATTTATTGCATGCAGCTGAACAAGTGGGAAAGCATACTTTGCAATGTGGTTTTGATTCTCTGGAGGCAGGGCTGCTGTTATGGGTTCTGTCATTAGGAGGCATGCTTGGTTAAAAGAACAGAATCTGCCCGATCATGTTAAAGCAAAACTATTAAATGCTTCTTTACAGCATGATACCTTGTTTGGTGTTAAAGCAGAAGAGGTGTTGAAGAAAATGGAGGGCAAAGCTAAATCTATGCAAACAATCAAGGATTTCTTACAGGTACAGCCTCCCAGATTTAGCAGGAACTGACCTGCAAAGAATTGGTCCTTTCCAGTGTCAGGCCACAAAGAGGCAGAAGCCCCAGAGGCAGATCACACCCACAAGGGTCATACAGGTCTAAACAATGGGGTGCTTCTACCTCCAAAATCAGAGAGGAAAAATCACAGCCGTACGGGGAAACTCTCAATGACTTCCCCTGCCAGCACCAAGCACTTATCTTCTGGCAGCTCCTTTGGGGGGAAAACTAGCACATTTTTCACAATTGGCACATGATCACCCAGGACAAATGGGTCTTGAATATCTTATCACAAGGCTACAGGTTCCACTTTCACACCTTTCCAAGGCCAAACGGTATGCCAGACCTGCCACTCTATCAATGGGCAGAGGCACAAAAGTTTCATCCCTCATGGACATGAGGGCCATTCAGCAAGTACCACAGCAAGAGCAGGGACTAGGATTTTACTCGAGGCTATTCTTGGTGCCCAGAAAGGACAAAGCCTGGAGACAAATACTGGACATGTCTATCCTAAACACATTTCTGGATATTCCAAAATTCAAAATGTTAACTCTGCAGCAGCTTCTGCCCATCCTGGGCAAGAAGGCTTGGCTTGTGACTTTAGACCTAAGAGGCACACCTGCATGTCCCAATCAGTCATGCAGAAGATGCCTCAGATGTATAGCTGGCTAAATGCACTACCAATTCTCTGCACTGCCTTGTCTACTGCGCTCAGGGTCTTTACAAATTGCCTGGCACTAGTAATTGCATTTTGCAGACAGAGGAATACAAATATATCCTTACTTGGACTGCCTTATTCATGCAGAGAACAGGCATTCTGCTACAGCATCTGGCACTTATAAAGATTACTAACAGGTCTAGGGTACACAGTAAACAAAAAGAAATCAAAACTCATACCCTCGAGAGATTCTTGGATGCAAGCTTAAATACATCTGCCCAGATGGCTTATCTCATGCCAGACAGACAACTGACTATATTTCAAAATGTTGGCAACAAAGACCAGTTATCTGCAAGAAAAATTCTGCAGGCTTTGGGCTTCATGGCATCCTGCATTCTGCTAATTCCATATGCAAGACTGCATATGAGGAAACTTCAGTGGTACCTAAAAAGTGTTTGGATTCAACATTGCCACAACCTGGGAACAATAATTACCCTCATCCCCTACCTACAACAGGAGTTTCGATGGGCAAAAGCCTGTCACCACAACACGGGATAGCCGTTCACCTTACCCACAGCCAGGCAGACATTGACAACAGATGCATCAGATTATGCCTGGGGGGCCCATATGTCCAGAAGATGTCCTCAGGACACATGGTCCACAAGTCAAATGCATCTACATATCAATCAAAAAGATGCTAGCTGTTCAAAATGCCCTGACAGCCTTTAAGGATCTACTTCAAGGACAACTACTGATGAAGACTGACAGTACTAGTCATGTGGTACATAAACAAGCAGGGAGGCACATATTCCTACCTCCTCTGCAGACTAGCCATGAATTTGTGGGACACAGCATTGATTTACCAAGTACATCTGCAAGCACAATTCCTGCCAGGAAAGATAAATACTCTGGCAGACAAGCTAAGCAGAAACCTAATAGATCCCCACAAGTGGAAATTGGATCCACAAGTCTTCAGTATGAAAACAAGGAACTGGGGATGCCTGGACATAGACTTATTTGCCTCCCCTCTAAACTGCCAACTACAGAGATTCTGCACAAGGACTTATCACAAGCAAGCATGGAAAGTGGATGCTCTCATTCAGCTGAAAAAACCTAACCGTATATGCATTTCCTCCTCTGGTTCTCCTCCCCAAGGTGGTACTCAGTCAGACGAGAAGCCAAAAATTATACTGATTGCCCCAGACTGGCCCACCAGCACTGGTACCCAATCCTAAAGAGCTTGTCTCAGTGCCCAGCTTGGACCTTAACTCAAATTCCTCACTTATTGACCCAACAAGACAGATACTGCACAGCCAACTTGGGACCTTAAACCTGGCAGCATAGAGGATAATGTAGCCATTCAAGACTCACCTCTGTCCAAAGTGGTGGTGGATGTTTGAGGCCAGGAGGCCTAGCACCAGAAAATCTTATGCAGAAAAACGGAAGTTTTTGTGCTTGGAACCAGGCACAAGGTATTGGCACGATTGTTCAAAATATTCCTCAGATTTTGCAGTACTTAACTTGAGATGCTGGATAAAGGCCTTTCCTTTTCATCAATTAAAATTCATTTCTCTGCCATTTCAGCTCATTACAATACAGAACAACCTATTTTTTTCTCATCCATTACTAAGGCAGTACCTCAGAGGGGCCAAAAACATAAGACCTCCAAGGAGAGCACCAATACTTGCATGGGACCTCAACTATGTCTTGGAAAAACTCACACTGCCTCCATTTGAGCCAGCCTCTGCAGCTGATATAAAATTCTTATCCTGGAAAACAGCTCTGCTCCTAGCAATAACCTATGCTAGACCTGTTTCAGAGTTACAGGCACTCATGGCTGTGGAACCTTTTTATCATTTTCCATCCTGACAGGGTTTCTCTGAGGACAAACAATACATTTATGCCTAAGGTAGTGCCCAGTGTGGCCCTTAACCAAACAATTCATTTGCCTACCTTTTATCCAAACCCACAGAATAAGGGTGAGAGACTTCTGCATTCTTTGGACATTCACAGGCAGCTACGCTTCTACCTGGACCGAGAACCAAAGCTTTCAGAAAGACTGAACAACTTCTAGTGGCATATGCTGCAGTATCACAAGGAAAGCTTATCTCAAAGCAGACTTTTTCAGAGTGGATAGGCCACTGCATTTGGTTCTGTTCACAGCATGGCAAATCAGTGCCTAAGGGCATTAGGCCACATTCAACCAGAGCAGCAGCCACTTCAGCAACCTTCCTCTGAGTTCCAACCAAAGACATCTTAGAGGCTGCAACTTGGAGTTCAGTGCACACTTTTACAAAGCACCATCACTTACCTCTACTCTAAATCCAGGGCAGGCTTTGCCACTGCAGTTCTGCAGGGCCTCATAGCCTCTCCTAATCCTATTTAGCACCAGCCTCCCAACCTTAGCTTTGGGATTCAACCCAATTGTAATGACTGCAACAGTGAAACATGATGAACATAGTACAGTTGTGTACCTACCATAAATGTAGATGTTCGTGTATTCACTGTTGCAGTCCAGGTTACCTTCCCACCGCCCCCCTTTTCCTTTGCTGGGATTTGTCTGTACTCTACTCTATACAACCTATGGGGTGTGTTTGCATGTAGATGAAGGAAAATTTGTGTATGCATGCTTGTTGGTATAATTTAGCCTACCTTTTTAGGGGCACCTGACATTTGGGGCAAGAAACTGAAGAAAATGGCATCAGCTGCATCTTTTATACCCCTGGCGCACTGACGTCAGGGAGGAGGCGACAGCAACTGATGCCGCACCTAGACTTTGGATCTCAGGCTGACTGCGGGTAGCCTGCCAGCAGGATAACCCAATTGTAATTGCCAACTGTGAATACACTCTAACATCTACATTTATGGTAGGTACACAACTGTACTTTCTCTGCACTTCCCTTGGCTTATCCACTGCTCCCATAGTTTTCATAGTGCCTGGCTCCAGCCATTGCTTTTTGCAGACAAAGAAATATTCAAATTTACCCTTGGACGACTGCCTGATTCAGGCAGTCAGGAAAAGCTGTTATAGCACCTGGCATTTGGAAAGAACCTACTAACCTCACTGGGGTACACTATCAAAAAGAAATCCGAACTAGTCCCCAGTCAAATTGTTTTCCTGGGAACAAGCCTGGACATAGCATCACAGATGGCATTCCTTACTCCAGAAAAACAAGCCTACCTGACAGGCTACTTCTCTCAACTAGCCACCAGAACCCAGTTATCCACAAGGAAAATCCTGCAAGCTCTAGGGTTCACAGCCTCCTGCATTCTACTCATTCCACATGCCAGACTGCATATGAGGAAACTACAATGGTACCTAAAAAGCCTTTGGTGTTGTCATTCTCAGGTCCTTGAAACTATACCTATGATACCTTGTCTAAAAAGATTCTTTTGTGGGCAGCAGCATGCAACCACAACAAGGGACTACCCTTTTCACAACCCCACGCTGCCCAGACCCTAACCACAGATGCATCAGACTATGCTTGGAGTGCTCACCTGGATGGCAGGTGCATTCAGGGCCACTGGAGCCCAAATCAAATTCATCTGCACATCAACCAAAAATAGATGCTAGCTGTTCTGCAAGCTCTGAGCTTTCAGATCTCTGCTCTCCGGAGGCTCTACCAATCAAAACAGACAACACCACAGTAATGTGGTACATCAACAAGCAGGGGCAATGCACTCTTACCCACTCTGCAGGCTCGCTGTGACCCTTTGGAACACTGCCTCAGCCATGCATGTTCACCCGCAAGCTCTATTCCTGCCAGGCAAGCAAAACTCTGGGAGACTACCTAAGCAGAATTCTCGTAGACCCACATGAGTGGCAATTAAACCACAACACCTCCAGCCTTGTGACCCAAAAATGGGGTACCCCAAAGGTGGACCTATTTGCCTCCCCCTACAACCACCAGCTCAGCAAATTCTGCACCAGGGAACCTCAAAGCAAGGCCTAAAAGTGGATGCCCTAGCCCTTCCAGTGGGCAAACCTCTCTATTTCCCCCTCTACCTCTTCATACAAGAGTATTACTCAAGATAAGGGAGGAAAGACCAAGGGCAATCCTGTTTGCCCTAGACTGGCCACGCAGCACTGGTACCCACTACTGCACAGTCTGTCCCCATTGCCACCATGGCACCCCCCCAGATTCCAATTCTCCTGACTCTGCAGCAGGGAGAGTTCTTGCATCCACAGTTGCAGACCCTGATCCTAGCAGCCTGGCTTATTCCTTGACTTCAGTGGCCAGCCTAAACAAACAGGTCCTGGATGTCCTACGTGAAGCCAGACAGCCCAGTACTAGAAAATCCTATGCTGATAAGTGGAAAATGTTTTGTTCATGGATCAAAACAGTGTAAGAAACTTGTGTGGAAGATTTTCAATCCATATATTTCTAGTTAATCACTGTATATTAATCAGATCAGACAATAGTAGTAGAAGTAGCGAACAAACTCGTCAAGTCAAAAAGTAGCAGAAAATATATTCTACAGCATTACTAAGTATTCGAAAGTAATCCAAGCAAGGCAGGCCGTCTTTTTCCAGTTGAAAATCCTTCAAGTACACAGCCAAGCGATCCAAGTAAAACAGAGTAATCTCCTCAAGCTTTCTAAATATATATACTTTTTATCAGGCATGGGAGTGGTTTGTTGTGCTGTAAAAGTGTTATTGGTACACATGTTAAATTCACATCCCTTCCCCATCAGTGTGACATTCGAGCTGGTCCTGCCCTACCTAGTAGCTGTCATAATATATTGCCCTAATGTACTTTAATAGTACATCTTATTTAACCAAATGAAGTAGATTAAGTCATCACAGACTTGATAATCTACTTAATAATTTGGTTTAAGATGTACCATTGAAGTACATTAGGGCTATATATTATGACAGCTACTAGGTAGGGCAGGACCAGCTCGAATGTCACACTGATGGGGGAAGGGATGTGAATTTAACATGTGTACCAATAACACTTTGTTTTACAGCACAATAAACCACTCCCATGCCTGATTAAGAGTATATATATTTAGAAAGCTTGTGAGGAAATTATTCTATTTTTGTTTTACTTGGATCGCTTGTTTGTGTACTTAAAGGGTTTTCGACTGGAAACAGACTGCCTGCCTTGCTTGGATTACTTTTGAATATATATAACTGGTATAAAACAATAATACCACCAACCTCCCAAAGCACTCAACAGCCAAGACAAAAGAATAACTGAAGATAAAAATATGCTGTAAGTCACCATGAAGAGGAAATGTCTTCATAAAAAACCAAATGCAGCTTTATTTAACCATGGAACAAAAGATTAGCGCTTTCACGTGCTTACTGCACGCTTCTTCAGATCTACTAAATAACAAACTATAAAATCTTTTATAGCAACCTCAATTATCACTAATTAACTAATTAATTAAATATTTAAAACAGAACAATCATTGTAAGAGCACTCAAAGCTTTTAAAGTGCTACATGCAAAATTCCCTTACGAGACATTACCTTGCAATTTCATTTGTTCTCAATCAACCTTCTCAAATGATGATTTGATATAAAAACAAAGCAAAACAATACATACATTGTATATTTGATGCGTTTTAAAACCAAAATGAATAAATATGCAACGTATCACGTGTTAAATAGCTCAATCTCAATTGCTGTGTTTTCAAATCTTCGACTTTTCTGTTTAAAGCAACTAAATATAATGTTTTATACTGAACAAACAAAACAAACTACATACATAATTAAACGCTTTTATCTAAAGTACATGGTCAATAACTAATGACATAAGTAAATAACATTAATGACTGCGATTAATATGACCAATACCTAAAAACACTGTTGTGAGTAAACTGATGTCTCTTTAAATATTGACCTAGCAATGACATTAATGTCATCTGCATCTCTAAAGCAACTAAGTATAATGTTTATGCTTGAATAGACAAAATGTAAACATAATCGTAACGCTAAAATTCATGGTCAATAATAATGTTAATAGATAGCGTTAGTAAATAACATTAATAAATAACTGCAATTAATATGATCAATACCTAAAGACACTGTGTTGAGAGTAAACTGATGTCTCACTTTAAATATTGACCTAGCAATGCCATTGATGTATACAAAATGTATATATATATTTATAAATCAAAGAATCAAAAAATATCCTATGCTATAATAACTACATTAATATGAATACAGAATAACGTCATTCTATAATTGATTCTAAAAGTAATATATTTTTATACAATTAAAACTCTTGTCTATGCATGCTCAATATATTAACATATTTTATTGTGGTTAATGAAATACTTGATCTATTGATACTATCACCTAAAATTGGTTTCATAGAGACATAAAGGTTTAGACCCGGTGGTAAATGTGCCCCTATCTGAAATATCCACTCAAGTTCCAATTTAGCTAAATAGTTGAGGTTGTCACCCAGTCTCAAGCTTTGAGTGGCAACCTGCAAAACCCTAAATTTAAAATTGTGACCTGTATTTGTGCAAATATGTTTCGCCAAAGCATTTAATTCATTCTTTTTTCTAATGTCATAGATGTGATTGTAAATTTTCCTTAAATTTTCTTTTAGTTAGACCTATGTAAAATGCTTCACATTTTTGACATGTCGCCAAATATATCAAGTTTTGTCACAATTAGCAAAAAATCTGGGTTCGAACTTGAAATAACCAGAGGGATGTTCAAACATTTGCACATCTGTGATATAGGGGCACATTTTCATCTCCCACATGGAAAACTACCTTTATTCAATAGATTTGAAGTGGGACCATGTTCTATTTTATTATAACCATAATTAAATATTTTCTTAAGGTTATCACTATTTTTGAACATGAAAATAGGTTTATCACCAACAACATTTCTAATTGTTTCTTCCATGGTTAACACATTCCAATGTCTTCTAATTATATTTTTAAGCTCTAAGACATCGTTGGTGTATTGCATCAAATAACTCACTTTGCTATTTCCATAATTACCTTGTTCTCTAAAGCATGACATATGTTGAGATGCTGAAACAGAAATATTATATGTCTCATTAGGACCAATGTATATTTCAAGTGGTCCATTGATGGAATTTTTTATAGACTTAACCAAACTAGGTGTATGTCCTCTATCTAGAAACAAGCACTCCATGTCATCAGCTTCCTTGTGTAAAATAGCTTCATTTTGACATAATTTCGTCAATCTAATGAACTGGCTTTTTATGATGCCTGGGAAAGTATATCTAGGATGCATGCTGTTGAAACATAACGGCGTGTTTTTCCAACATGGTTTTCTGTAGAGCCTAGACTCTAGTCTGCCTTCGGTGTTGTACAAAAGATTCACATCCAGAAAGCTTATGATCTCATCTGAGTATTCTGCTGTGAATCTCAGAAATCCAGTGGTGGATTCCAAGTATTCCAAAAACATTTGGAATTCAGATCGCGTGCCTTGCCATAAAATAATCACGTCATCTACAAACCTTCTGTATAATTGGATTTTCCCATACCAAATACTATTAAATAAATGATGTTTCTCCCAAAAAAAGACTAAATTAGCATATGTATTTGCGCATGGGGTGCCCATAGCGACTCCCCATGACTGCAAATAATAATCCTTGTTAAATAAGAAAATGTTATGTAACTAGTTCTAAAAGTTGACATATTAGTAATTGTCTATCATTGCTGAAAATAGTCTCACTTAACATTATTTCTCTGATTGCTTGTATACCATACTCATTTGGTATACAAGTAAATAAGTTTTTTACATCAAGTGTGACTAATAAAGAATTACTTTTCTTATTAAATGAGTCATGTTTCATTTGTTCAATATCATTTAAAAGATGTGTCTTTTAATATCGTTGGTATGGTATCCACTACCGGTCTTAATAATAATTTCTCTAAAAAGACAGATAAATTATATGTAGCCCAGCCTCTACCAGAAACAATGGGACGCATGGGGACAGGAGTTATTCCTTTGTGAATAGTACATAGTATATAATAGTACATCTTATTTAACCAAATGAAGTAGTTTAAGTCATCACAGACTTAATAATCTACTTCTTAATTTGGTTTAAGATGTACCATTAAAGTACATTAGGGCTATATATTATGACAGCTACTAGGTAGGGCAGGACAAGCTCGAATGTCACATTGATGGGGGAAGGGATGTGAATTTAACATGTGTACCAATAACACTTTAACAGCACAATAAACCACTCCCATGCCTGATGAAAAGTGTATATATGTATATATATATGTGTATATATATATGTGTGTATATATATATATATATATATATATATATATATATATATATATATATATATATATATATATATATATATTTAGAAAGCTTGTGAGGAAATTATTTTTCTATTTTTGTTTTACTTGGATCGCTTTTTTGTGTACTTAAAAGGTTTTCGACTGGAAAACAGACTGCCTGCCTTGCTTGGATTACTTTTGAATACTTAGTAATGCTGTAGAATTATATATTTTCTATTACTTTTTGACTTGAGTTTACGTTTGCTACTTCTGCTACTATTGTCTTATCTGATTAATATACAGTGATTAACTAGAAATATATGGATTGAATCTCCCACACAAGTTTCTTACACTGTTTTGTTTTTAGACCCACTACACTTTAGTGGGTTGTTTTGAGACTTCGGGGATACCACAGAGATTACTTTATTCATGGATCCAGACTAAAGGAGCTGACACAGCATTGCCCTCCTTACCTCTAATCCTGGATTACCTAGCAGATCTACTCCACAGGGGCCTATCCTTCTCTGCCATTAAGATCCATGCCTCTGCCATCTCTGCACCTTACAGCACTGAGCCACCTCTCCTCACACCCTATCAAACAGTTCCTGAGAGGGGCTACAACTTAAGGCCACCAAGAGCCCCTACCCCTGCTTGGTACCTCAACTTTGTGCTGGAAAAGCTCATGCCTCTCCCTCCCCCTTTGAGCCTGCTGCTTCAGCGGAGTTAAAATTCCTGTCTTGGAAAACGGCCTTGCTTGTAGCAATCACTTCAGCTAGAAGAGTGTCTGAGTTACAAGCACTTATGGCTGTGGAACCCTTCATTATATTTCATACTGATGGTCTCCCTCAGGGCTAACCCAACTTTCATGCCTAAAGCGGTGCCCAGTGTGGCTCTCAAACAATCTCTTCATTTGCCCACCTTTTTCCCATCCATTTGTTAAACACCATGGGAAACCACCCCCACAGGGGTTCTGAGCACATTCCACTAGGGCAACTTCAAACTCTACAGCCTTTCTTAGAGGGGTCCCTAGCAGGGACATCCTGGAAGCTGCAACATGGAGTTCTGTTCATATGTACACCAAGCATTACCACCTGCCTATATTTTCAAAATCTAGGGCAGGCTTTACAACCGCAGTCCTGCAGGGCATACTAGCCAGCCGCAACTCTTCTTGACTGCCTCCACCCGTTCTTCAGCTTTGGGAATCAACCCAAGTGTGATGACTGCCACAGTGAATACTCTTAATATCTACATTTATGGCAAGTGTACACAATTGTACTTTACTGTCACTCCCCTAATGACATACCTTTTTAAAATTCATGGGTATTTCCTACCCATGCAGCTAAAGAGACCACTGAAAAGTCTAGCCCAATTTCCTAACTGCCCCAGAGCAGGCATAGTCTGATAGTGACTTGCAGTTGCACAGTAGTCAGTCTGAGGGAATCAATGCAGAACAGAAAGCGCATTAAATGCTGCCAGTTCATCTGGAGTATGTCCTAAAGATAAGGTTGTGAAATCTGAGTCTTACTCCATGCTCCAAGTGTACGAGCACCCTTGCAATGTAGTACTTGGAGTGCCCTTCACTTTCCAGATTCTTTTAAGAATGGGGTCAAAGCTCCATACTGCAAGTAGTAAAATTTAAAGTGGATTCTGACTATTTCCCTGCAGCTGTAGGACTCTTGCAGTCCTTAATTGCAGTAGGGAGTCTTTCAAGATTGAAGCCCCTTTAAGCTAAATCCATAGTCTTGCACTTTTTTAAATGCTTTAAGTTGAGACTTGAATGAAATGCCCACATGCAGAGTTACCACACTGTTAACACTATTCTATTGGCCTGCTCTGTAATTCCTCATCTAGGTCAGTGAGGCGCGCTATAAAACTGTCTAGTGGTAAACCATACTGTTGGAATCCAGCACCAAAGACCCAGTGAGCCATCTCCCCCTCTGTGAACCTGTTGCTGCTTCATTGTCTGAGGGGACACCCAACATGAGCTGCTCACTAGTTGGATATTCACCCTTCATCTGTGAAACCTGGGTAAGTTGCTGGACAGCTTGCAGTAACTAAGCAAAGACATTTAAAGACCACCACTGTATCAGTACCCCACTGTGTGGCCCATTAAAGTTCCCATTTGTCTTTAAATCACCTGCTTCTCTGAAGGAAAACTGCAGAAATGCTTTGATACTTTTCAAAGTGGATATGAGCATGTCTGACTGCAGTATGCGTCTTAAACACCAAGTTATTTAAAACACAGGCACACGCACAGTATTGACATGCTTCCAATTTACTTACACTAGACATGTTTTCTTTAACACTCATTCAGTCCAGTACTGTATAAATTGCTGAATTACTGTTTAAACCCTTCTCCTGAATGTTGTGTGTAGTTCCCCAAATTTCATATGCTTCACTTTTCTAAAGATCCTCCTTGAGATGTTCTTCGTGTTTGACTGTTGCAGTCATTATATTTGGGTAATCCTGCTGGCAGGTTGCCCTCGGCCAGCCTGAATTCCAAAGTCTTGGGTCCTGCATCGGCTGCAATCACCCCTTCCCTGGCGTCAGGGTTATAAAATAAGCAGCCTACACCATTTTCTTCAGTCTTTCTTGCCACATGGTGCCCGAAGCCAAAGCAGTTAGCAAGTGCTGGTCGGCAGACTCCTGAGATTTTCGTGTTTGAGTTTCAGATCCGAAGTCTTCAATAAAGCTAAGTACTTCGTTGGAGAAACTTTTCTTGCTCCAGACCGATGTCAGAAAGTTAATTGTATTTCTTGTGGAAAGCAAATACCTCAAGGATTTTCATTCTTGCTGTATTCATTGCCTAGGCCCTGATAACAACGTTTACTGGTTGTCAGTTTTGTGCTAGATTTAACCAATGGCACTATTAAGCATCTGTATAATTTTGCTTTAAAGTATTTTGGTAGCGGGTTTTAATTATCCTAAAATGTCGTCTGATAACCATCAGAGTACTGGGGTTTACAAAAAAACACAAAGAAAAGGATGGAGAAAAACAACCGAGGCCCACAACAGATGACAAAGCTTCTAAGCCAATTGCCGGTTCTCAGTGAGGTGCTTTCACAGCCCCTGACACCCACGTAGAGTCTGCCATGCTGCTGGATACTCAGTGTTGCAGCCTCTGACGCTAATCCCTCCGATGGGTCCAGAGCCGCTGAGCAGATACCGGCTTCTGAGGGTGTATTCAGACCTAAACATCTTTACATTAAAATTACTTCAGCTTCAAAGGCAAAGACTAAAGCATCTTCTATAGCAAGGAAACAAAACTCAAGAGCCACGTGGACAGGCCTCTCTGTCCAAAAACAGATCAAAATGACCGAAGACCTGATTACCTTGATCAGGGGTTTCCACCCCCTCCTGATAAGAGGCCTAGGCAAGACTATCTTCACATCAGGTTTCTATTTCTTCTGATTCCTCTTCTGATCAGGGATGATATTTACCCCCCCCCCTGAGGATTCTGATGCTGAAGAATCTATACCTTCAGCATCTCCTGAGGACTATTCCTTTGGGGAAGCTTTGCAAACCATGAGGGAGCATCTTCACTGGGAAAGCAAAGATTTTTCAAAATCTAAAGAGGCTCAGGGATTTCCTTTTACTACCACAGCACAGGCCTCTAGCCATTCCTCCTGTTAGACATTGTAGATGTGTTTTCGGAGTCTAGTTTGACCCCTGACTCCTTACCCCCAGCTCCTGTTAAGCCTGACGGATATTACAGGGATGTTTTTTATTTATTTTTTTTATTTAACATTTGTTGTCAGAGAATGTCCAACTAGGTTCCACAGATCCTGTTTTCAGCAGAGGCCCGGGGAGAAATGCTCCAGAAGCATGTCTTTAGAATGTGGGAGGAAACCCACGCGAACGCAGGGAGAACATGCAAACTCCACACAGAAGGCACCCCAGCCGAGAATCGAACCAGAGAACCTCTTGCTGTGAGGCGACAGCATTAACAGCTGCACCACTGCTCCACCCTATGTTTGTGTTTCACTGTTGCAGCATTACTCTTGGGTTATCCTGCTGGCAGGCTACCCACAGTCAGCCTGAATTCCAAAGTCTTGGTCCAGTGTCTGTTGCCGTCGCCTCTTCCCTGATGTCAGTGCGCCAGGGGTATAAAAGATGCAACTGACGCCATTTTCTTCAGTCTTTCTTGCTGCACGGTGCCTGAAGCAAAAGCAGTTTGCAAGTGCCGGTCATCCGACTCCTGAGATTTTCAAAATCGAATTTCAGATCAGAAGTCTTCAGTAAAGATAAGTACCCCGTTGGGGAAACTTTTTTTTTTTCTTGCTTCAGACCGATGTCAGAAAAAGTTAACAATTGTATTTCTTGTTGGAAGCTAATACCTCATAAGGATTTTCATTCTTACTGTATTCCTTGCCTAGGCCCTGACCACGATGTTGCTAGCTGTCTGTTTTGTGCTAGATTTAAACATTGTGCTAAGCGTCGGTATGATTTTGCCTTTCATTACTTTGGCCGAAGATTCAATTATATAATGCTGTCTGAACAGCCTACGACCGGAGTTTACAAAAAAGCGCAAAGAGGACAGGCATCCTAGGTCCAAAACGGACTACGAGGCTTCCGCTAAGCTAGTTGCCGGTTTGCTGGTTCTCAGTGAGGCGCTTTCGCAGCCCCTGATTCCCACTCCCTCAGAGCCACAGGCTGCTTCAGACTCCCACGTGGAGCCAACTAGGCCTTTGGAAACTCAAGGTATTGGACACTCAAACTATTCTCTCAGATGGGTCTGGAGCCGCTGAGCAGGCATCGGCTCTGAAGGTGTTTTCAGACCTACAGTTATATGCAACGCCTACCTCGGCTTCAAAGGCAAAGACTAAAGCAGCTTTAAAGACAAACAAGTACAGCATTCTCCTGGACAAACTTCCATGCCTAAAAAACAGATGCTTAAACTGGCCGAAGTCTTAAATATTTTGATCAGGGTTTGATCAGGGGTTCCCATCCCCCTCCTGATAAGAGGGTTCCCATCCCCCTCCTGATAAGAGGCCTAGGCAAGAGACAGAATATGAATCCTCAGATCAAGTTTCCATTTTCTGACTCCTGATCAGGAATATTCTCTTCCTCCTTGAGGATTCTGATGCTGAAGAATCTATCCCTTCAGCCTCTCCTCCTGAGGATTATTCTTTTGGGGAAAACCCTACATACCATGAGGGAGCACTTTCACTGGGAGAGCCAAGATTACTCAATCTAAGAAAAGGCTCAGAGACTTTCTTTTACTACCACAGCACAAACCTCTTGCTGTTCTCCCTGTTCTAGACATTGTAGATGTATTTTCAGAGTCCGGCCTGTCTCCTGACCCTACCCCCTGCACCTGTTAAGCCAGACAAACTACAGGGTCCCAGATTCTCATACATTTCTATATAATCACCCTGCTGCTGACCCAGAAACTATCTCAGGATCCCAAAGGGGTCAAGGCTTCCACTGCAAAAAACCCTGTCCCCTCTGATAGGGATTCAAGGGCACTGGACAGATCGGGGAAAAAGTTTACACTTACTGTTACCTTGGCTGTAAGGGTTTTAAATTGTCAGTTTCATATGCTTAAATACCAGCAATACTTAATGTCACTGCTAAAACAGAATGTTGACAAATTCTGAATGCATAGAAAACAAGGAAATGCAGGATTTATTGCATGCAGCTGAACAAGTGGGAAAGCATGCGTTGTAGTGTGGTTTTGATTCTCTGGAGGCCTCTTTCTGGGCCGCTGTTATGGGTTCTGTCATTAGTAGGCATGCTTGGTTAAAGGAACAGAATCTGCCAGATCATGTTAAAGCAAAATTTAGATGCTCCATTGCAGCATGATACTTTGGTATTAAGGCAGAAGAGGTGCTGAAGAAAATGGAAGATAAAGTGAAATCAGTGCAGACAGTTAAGGATTTCGTACAGGTACAACCACCCAGATTTAGCAGGAACTGGCCTACTAAGAATTGGTCCTTTCCAGTGTCTGACGGGCCACAGAGGCAGATACAGATGCCCTAGAGGCAGATCAAAGTACCAAGGCCCATACAGGCCTAAACAATGGGGTGCTCCTACCTCCAAAAGCGGAAAAGACAAATCACAGCCATTTAGGAAACTGTCACAATGACTTCTGTCTGCCAGTACCAAGCACTTATATTTTGGCAGCCCCCTTAAGGGGAAAACTAGCACTTTTTTTCACAATTGGCACATGATCACCCAGGACAAATGGGTCTTGAATATAGTGACTCAGGGCTACAGGTTCCACTTTCACACCCTGCCAAAGGCAAAAGGTATGCCAGACCTGCCACACAATCAATGGGCAGAGGCACAAAAATTTCATCCCTCATGGACATGAGGGCCATACAGCAAGAGCAGGGACAATGATTTTACTCTACTTTTCCTAGTACCCAGAAAGGACCAAGCCTGGAGACCAATACTGGACCTGTCTATTCTAAATACTTTTCTGGACGTTCCAAAACTCAAAATGTTGAGACTGCAGCAGCTTCTACCCATGCTGGGCAAGAAGGCGCGGCTTGTAACTTTCGAACTAAGACACATATCTGCATGTCCCAATCGGACAATCTTGCAGGAGATACCTCAGATTCATAGCTGGCTCAATGCACTACCAATTCTTTGCACTGCCCTTTGACTTATCTACTGTGCCCAGGATTTTCACAAAACGCCTGGCACCAGTAATTGCTTTTTGCAGACAGAGAAATTCAGATATATCCTTACTTGGACGACTACCTTATTCAAGCAGAGAACAAGGACATTCTAAAGCATCTGGCGTTTGTAAAAAGATTACTAATTTGCCTGGGTACACAGTAAACTAAATCAAAAGTACCCTCTCAAGAGGTAATATTCCTGGGTGCAAGCTTAAATGCAACTGCCCAGATGGCTTATCTCACGCCAGACCAAGGCAACTGACTCACTTTCAAATGTTGGCAAGAAAAACCTAGTTGTCTGCAACAAAAATTCTGCAGGCTTTGTCTTTCATGGCATCCTGCATTCTATTAATTCCATATGCAAGACTGCATATGAGGAAACTACAATTGTATCTAAGAAGTGTTTGAACTCAACATTGCCACAGCCCGGAAACATTAATTACGCTCATTCCCTGCCTGCAACAGGAGTTTCGATGGTGGGCACAAGCCTGTCACCACAAGGGACAGCCATTCACTTTACCCACAGCCAGGCAGACACTAACAATGGATGCATCAGATTATGCATGGGGGCACACATGGCAGGAAAATGTATTCAGGGCACATGGCCCACAAGCCAATTGCATCTTCATATCAATCAAAAAGAGTTGCTAGCTGTTCAGAATGCCTTGACAGCTTTCAAGGACCTACTTCATCCAGGGCAACTACTGATAGACTGACAATACTACAGTAATGTGGTACATAAGCAGGGGAGGCATACATTCCTACCCCCTCTGCAGACAAGCCATGACTTTGTGGGACACAGCATTGACTTATCAAGTACACCTGCAAGCACAATTCCTGCCAGGAAAGAAATACTCTGGCAGACTAAGCAGAAACCTCACTGATCCCCATGAGTGGAAACTGGATCCTCAAGTCTTCAGCATGATAAAGGAATGGGGATGCCCAGACTTGAGATCTATATGCCTCCCCTCACAACTGCCAACTACAGAGATTCTGCACAAGGACTTTTTATGAGCAAGCATGGAATGTGGATGCTCTGTCATTCAGCTGGAAAAGTCCAACAGTTTATGCCTTTCCTCCTCTGCCTCTCCTCCCCTCCCCAAGGTAAGATCAGACAGAAGCCAAAAATGATTCTGATTGCTCCAGACTGGCCCTGCCAGCACTGGTACCCAATCCTAAAGAGCTTGTCTCAAGGCCCAGCCTGGACATTGCCTCTAATTCCTCACTTGCTGACCCAACGAAACAATCTGATCCTAAACCGCCGACTCAGGACCCTAAATCTGGCAGCATGGCAGATAATGTAGCCATTCAGAACACACCTCTCTCTAAAGCAGTGATGGAGGTTTTGGAGACTAGGAGGCCCAGTACAAGAAAATCTTACGCAAAAAAATGAAGATTCTGTGCTTGGAACCAGGCACAAGGAATCAACACGCTGGTACCAAATGTTCCTCAGATTTTACAATACCTGAGATGCTGGACAAAGGCCTATCCTTTTAATCAAAATCCATGCCTCTGCCATTTTAGCTCACTACAATACAGAACCACCTATTTTTTCTCATCCATTGCTAAGGCAGTACCTCAGGGGAGCTAAAAACATAAGACCACCAAGGAGAGCACCACTGCCTGCATGGGACCTCAATTATGTCTGAAAAACTCACACTGCTGCCTTTTAAGCCAGCCAATACAGCTGATATAAAATTCTTATCTTGGAAAACAGCTCTGCTCCTAGCAATAACCTCTCAAGACGAGTCTCAGAGCTACAGGCACTCATGGCTGTGGAAACTCATCATTTTCCATCCAGACAGGGTATCTCAAGGACAAACCCAACATTTATGCCTAAGGTAGTGTTCAGTGTGGCCCTTAACCAAACCATTCATTTGCCTACCTTTTATCCAAACCCACAGAATAAGGGTGAGACACCTGCATTTTTTGGACAAACAACTTTGCTTCTACTTGGACAGAACTAAAGCTTTCAGAAAGACTGAGCAACTTAGTGGCATATGCTGCAACTGCTGTGATGGCTTAGTTAACTACTGTGACTATAGTATACAGGGGTCTGGGTTCAAGACCTGCAAAGGCTGTTTATTGGGTTGGGAGGGTGGCCTAATGGTTAAGGTGTTTGCCTTACAAACACAATGTACAGGGTTTGAATCTCACGGGGGATAACTGGCTAGGCTTAAAATGGCTCGCAAGGGCAGTTAGCCTAGTACTAACCTATGATCTCAAGGAAAGCCCATCTCAAAGCAGACTATTTCAAAATGGATAGGCCACTGCATTCATTTTTGCTACTCTCAACATGGCAAATCAGTGCCCAAGGGCATTAGGCCACATTCAACCAGGGCAGCAGCCACTTCAGCAGTCTTTCTCAGTGGAGTACCAACCAAAGATATTTTAGAGGCTGCAACTTGGAGTTCAGTACACACTTACCAAGCGCTACCATTTACCTCTGCTCTAAATCCAGAGCAGGCTTTGCCACTGCAGTTCTGCAGGGCCTTATAGCCTCTCCTAATCCTATTTAGGCCCAGCCACCCAACCTCAGCTTTGGGATTCAACCCAAGAATGACTGCAACAGTGAAACACTATTAACATAGTACAGTTGTGTACCTACCATAAATGTAGATGTTGGTGTATTCACTGTTCCAGTCCAGGTTACCCACCATCCCCTTTGTCTTTGCTGGGACTTATCTGTACTTCTCTATCCTATGCAACCTGTGCGGTGTATTTGCTTGTAGATGAAGGAAATGTTTATTTACTGCATGCATAACTATTGGCATAATTTTTAGCGTACCATTTTGGGGGCATCTGACATCTGGGGCAAGAAAACTGAAGAAAATGGCGTCTGCTACATCTTTTATACCCCTGGTGCACTGACTTCAGGGAGGAGGCGACAGCAACTGACGCTGGACCTAGACTTTGGAATTCAGGCCGACTGTGGGTAGCATGCCAGCAGGATAACCCAAGAGTAATGACTGCAACATTGAATACACTCTAACATCTACATTTGTGGTAGGTACACAACTGTACTTTCCTTCATTTCAGAGCAGGGAACAGGCACTTCCAATTCTCTGCACTGCCCTTTGGTGTATCTACTGCTCCCAAAGTTTTTACAAAATGTCTAGCTCCAGTCATTGCCTTTTGCAGGCAAAGGTACATTCAAATTTACCCTTACTTGGACAATTAACTTATTCAAGCAAACTCTCCATAGCAACTTCTAAAGGATTTGAACTTTGTAAAGAATGGTCTCACCTCTTTGGGCTACACAATCCACAAAAAGTCAAAATTGGTACCCACCAGGGAGATTGTATTCCTGGTAGTGAGTCTGAACACAGCTGCCCAGATGGTATCCCTCCCTCAAGAGAAACAGATGAATCTTTTGATGTACTAAAAGGACTTGGCAAGCATGACCCAGATGTCCTTCAAGAATGCAACTGCAGTCATAACATATGGGTTGTCCTGCCTCAGGCAGCCCTCGGTCGGCCGAATTCCAAAGTCTGGGTCCGGCGTCGGCTGGTGTCGCCTCCTCTCCGTCACAATGGCTGGAGTATAAAGGCATCGGCCGACGCGATCTTCAGTCTTTCTTGCCACGCTGTGCCCGAAGCAGAAGCAGTTCGCAAGTGCCGGTCGGGCAGCTCCTGTGTTCTCAGTACCGAAGTCATCTAAAAGCTAAGTACCCCATTGGGGAACATTTTTTCTTGCCTCAGCCGATGTCAGAACAAATTGAGAAAGTTAATTGTTTGTCTTGTGGTAAACAAATACCTCATAAGGACTTCCATTCTCTCTGCCTTCCTTGCCTGGGCCCAGACCACGACGTCTCGGTCTGTGCTGCCTGTGCTTGCTTTAATAAGCGCACTCAGGTGCCGGGTGGAATTTGCCGAGGACTTCGGTGAATCTTGCATATATCATGCCGTCGGATCAACCGACATCCCAATCTGCCAAAAACGAAAGGACCGGGACCGACATCCTCGGCCCGTGTCCACTACCGATGCTACTCCTAAACCCTCCGCTAGTGCTCCGGTCCCTTTGGAAGTGGTAACTCAACCGCTCCAGGCCGACACAGCGTTAACACGACCTTCGGTCTCTGAGATCTCTCCGGTGCCAGTTGATTTTCCTCCGGAAACTGAAGTTCTGGATCTACCCGACACCATTTCTGTGGACAAGGTTACTCCAGCACGTGGGGCTGCTAGGCCTCCTGTATCCATGTCCATCAAGGCCTTTGCACGTGCTAAGGCTGCCAGCCAGGCCAAGGCCCATCCTAAACCTGCTACCCAGGCCCCTTCTGATAAGCAGTTCATGTCTCTTGCTGCAGATCTTATTTCTCTTATCAGGGGGTCTCAGCCTCATCCAGACAGAGGTTCTCAGCCACCTGCAGAGAAAGGCCCAGAACTGAGCAGGCTGACCTCTCCAGATGAAGCCTCTGGGGATTCTGAGCATTCTGATACCCAAGAAGAATCCTTCCAGGCCTACGAGGACTCTGATGCTGAGGAATCAATTCCCTCTGCCTCCCCTCCAGAGGATTTCTCATTTGGTGAAGTCCTGCATTTCATGAGGGAACAGTTTAAATGGCAGGGTCAGGAATTCTGATTCCAGGAAAAGGCTACGTTACCTTCCTCGAGCTTCCCCAGCACAGACCTTTGGCTATTCCGCCAGTTATGGATGATGTCCTTCAAGGATGCATCTGCAGTCCTTACAAATGGGTTGTCCTGTCGTCAGGCAGCCCTTCGGTTGGCCAGATTCCAAAGTCTGGGTCTGGCATCGGCTGGTGTCGCACTTCACCCGACGTCATTGCTGCAGTTATTCAGGTATAAAGGTATCAGCCGACGCCATTTTCCTCCGTCTTTCTTGCCGCGTGGCACCCGAAGCAGAAGCTGTTCGCAAGTGCCGGTCGGTCAGAACCAGAGATTACTACTACCGAATACTTCTACTACCGAAGACTTCTAAAAAGCTAAGTACCCCGTTGGGGACTCTTTCTTGCCTCAGCCGATGTCAGAAAAAGTGAATAACTAACTTGTGGGAAACAAATACCTCATAAAGATTTCCACTCTTACGGTTTACCTTGTTTAGGCCCAGACCACGACGTAGCAGCTTGTCTAGCCTGTGCTTCTTTTAACCGACTGACGCTTAGACGTCGGTCGGAATTTGCTGAGCAGTTTTTCGGCTCCGATTTTGCTTATATTATGTCGTCGGATCCTCCGACTTCACAAATATCCAAAAAACGCAAGGAAAAGGACCGACACTCGCGGTCCGCGGTTTCGGCCGAAACCGCGGTTAAGCCAACTGCGAGTGTCTGTTTCGGTCGAAACCGAGCAAGCGGTTCTTCCTTCAGCCGAAAACTTACCTTCTACCGAGGCCTCTTCCAACCTGGTGGAATCGGCTTCTGAAATCCAACCTGCAGTTGTGGTTTCTCAGGAATTATCTGACACTATTCCCTTGGATATTTCAACCCCTGCACGTGGAGCTGCTAGGCCTCCTGCAGCCATGTCCATTAAGGCCTTTGCCAGGGCTAAAGCAGCTAAAGCTACTAAATGTGCCTGTTAAGACCCCCTCTCTCAGGCCTAGCTCCAGTTCCCAAATGCTTAGTCTAGCAGAGGATCTCATTTCTTTAATCCGGGGATCCCAACCTCACCCAGACAGGGCCTCTCACCCACCTCCAGAGAAGAGGCCTAGAGCAGAGCCCCCTGAGCCAGTTTCCACAGATGATTCCTCTGATGACTCAGATAATACAGACCCTCCAGAGGCTCCTTTTTCCCCTTATGAAAACTCTGATGCTGAAGAGTCCATCCCTTCTGCCTCTCCGCCTGAGGAATTTTCCTTTGGGGAAACCTTGCATGCTATGAGGGAACAATTTCAGTGGCAGGGCCAAGATTTTTCAGACTCCAGAAAAAGGCTTAGAACCTTTTTGCATTTACCACAACATAGGCCTTTAGCTATACCTCCAGTTTCTGTTGTAGATGATGCATTTAATGATGCTTTTACTGCTCCTGATTCTCTACCTCCGGCCCCTGCTAAGCCCGATAGGTACTACAGGGTCCCGGACACACATCACCATTTATACAAGGCTCCTTTTGCAGATCCCGAGACTATCTCCCAGGGGCCTAAGGCTGTAGCAACTACCTCTGCCAAAAATCCCCTCCCCTCTGAAAGGGAATCCAGGTCCTTAGAGAGATGGGGTAAAACACTTCTGCTACTCTTTCAGCTAGGGCCTTGAACTGTCAATTTCATATGATCCAGTATCAAGAATTTATGCTAGATCAGTTAACCAAAAAAACTGTCCTCTGATGAACCTTTTGACAAGAAATCTGTTCAGGAAATGGTACATAACATTCCGCAAGTTAGTAACCATTCTTTAAAATGCGGCTATGATGCACTGGAGGCTTCCTTTAGATCAGCCATGACTGGCACAGTTATCAGAAGGCATGCATGGTTAAAAGAGCAGGCCTTACCGGACCATGTCAAATCAAAACTATTAGATGCTCCCATGGACAAGGTCAATTTGTTTGGCTCTCCTGCGCAACAGGTGCTGAAGAAGATGGAAGAGAAGGCAAAATCTGTCCAGACAGTCAAAGATTTCTTACAGGTCCAACCTCCAAGGTTTAGCAGGAATTGGCTCTCCAAGAATTGGTTCTTTCCAGACTCCTCCAGAGCACAGAGGCAGGAATAGGCGTTCAAGAGGCAGAAGCCAATCCAGGGGTGCCTACAGGGGACGCCAGTGGCAGGGTAACAACCAGCGAGGCACAGACACAGCCACCACTACTACAGGACAATCACAGTGACTTGGCTCTGGCACCGCCTACCAGGGAACAACTAGAAGCACCCTTAGGTGGGAAGCTAGCCTTATTTTCAATAAACTGGCATTACATCACAAGAGACAAGTGGATTTTACAGACAATAGACCAAGGCTACAGGTTTCACTTCCATACTCTACCAGGGAAGAGAGGAATGCCAAACCTACCTCCAAATCAAAAGGCAGAAGCTCTAAAACAAGTGAATCAATTATTAAAGATGAGAGCTGTGGAAAAGGTACCATATATGGAGCAAGGAAAGGGCTTTTACTCCAGGCTCTTCCTAGTACCAAGGAAAGAAAGCAAATGGAGACCTATTCTCGATCTGTCTGCTTTAAACACATTCATCATTGTTCCAAAATTCAAAATGCTGACCCTACAGCAGCTTCTTCCCATGCTGGGCAAGGAGTCTTGGCTGGTAACTCTAGATCTCAAGGAGGCATACCTGCACGTCCCCATACGACCAAATTGCAGAAGATACCTCAGATTTCTTGCAGGATCAGAGCATTATCAATTCTCAGCATTGCCCTTTGGCTTATCTACTGCGCCCAGAGTGTTCACGAAATGCCTGGCATCAGTAATAGCTCATTGCAGGCTACAGGGAATCCAAATCTTACCCTTACCTGGACTGCCTGATACAAGCGGACAACAAAAACAAGTTAGCAGAAGACTTGAAAAGAGTCATTTACCTTCTACAAGCCCTGGGATATACAGTCAATATAAAAAAGTCAAGGCTGATACCATCCCAAAAGAACCTTTTTGGGTGCGGAGCTGGACACATCCAAACAAATGGCATTCCTAACAGTAGAAAAACAGGAGCAACTCCCTCTCTACTTGGCATTAACAAAGCAAAACCATCTAACAGCAAGAAAAATCCTGCAAGCATTGGGATTCATGGCATCCTGCATAATATTGGTCCCACATGCCAGACTGCATATGAGAAAGCTACAGTGGTACCTAAGGAATTTATGGTCTCAGCACAAGCACAGCCTAGAAACCCAAATTCCAATAATTCCATGCCTGAAGCAAGAATTCCAATGGTGGGCTCAGGCCTGTCAATCAAATGAAGGATTGCCCTTCCACAGCACTCAACCAAGCCAAACCATCACAACGGATGCCTCAGACCTCGGTTGGGGGGCCCACATGCTGGACAAATGCATACAAGGTTTATGGACTCAAGAGCAGCTACACCTACACAAACCTAAAGGAAATGCTGGCAGTAAAACTGGCAATTCAGACTTTCAAAACCATTTCTTCGACGAGGTCAATTGCTGATAGACAGACAACACCACAGTTATGTGGTACATCAACAAGCAGGGAGGCACACATTCATACCCTCTATGCCGGATGGCCCTGGACCTCTGGAATGTGGCCCTGAGTTACAACATTCAGTTACAAGCAATCTTTGTACCAGGAAAAGAAAACACTCTAGCAGACATATTAAGCAGGACTACCACGGATGCCCACGAATGGATGCTGCATCCGGGCATCTTCAAAACCATTACAAGAAAATGGGGTCTCCCAGAAATAGACTTATTTGCATCCCCACGCAATCACCAACTAAAGAAATTCTGCACCAGGACGTACCACCCACTGGCTTGGAAGGTGGACTCCCTATCCTTCAGTTGGAAAAATCTGACAGCATATGCATTCCCACCACTTCCTTTGATGTACAAGGTGCTATTGAAGATCAAAGAGGACCGTCCAAGGATCATTCTGATAGCTCCAGATTGGCCAAGGCAACATTAGTACCCATTACTGAGGAGCATGTCTCGAACAGACATGGCCCTTACCCCTAGTTCCCTTGCTGTTAACTCAGAACAACTACAACACCCTGCATCCAAACCTGAAAACTCTGCAGCTGACTGCCTGGAACATTGCATAAGACAAATTAACCCAAATTTATCCCAAAGGGTTAAGGACATTATCTTGGAAGCTCGCAGACCTTCAACAAGGAAAACCTATTCAGCAAAATGGAAAAGATATCTCATTTGGAGTACTGCTAAAGGGGAAGATGCGTCACTGGTAAACATAGCCAACATCCTGGAATACTTGGCAGAGCTATTCCACAAAGGCCTGTCCTACTCTTCCATTAAGATTCATGCATCAGCTATTTCAGCAGAATACGACTTGGATCCTCCAGTCTTCTCACATCCTCTGCTCAGGCAGTTTCTGAGAGGAATTAAAAATGTAAAACCTCCTAGGAAGTCACCATTACCTGCATGGGACTTGAACTTTGTGCTTGAAAAATTGACACTTCCTCCTTTCGAACCTGCAGCAACAGCAGAATTGCAATACTTATCATGGAAAACTGCTTTCCTGCTGGCAATCACTTCAGCAAGAAGGGTTTCTGAGCTACAGGCATTAATGGCAGTATAGCCCTTTCTAATCTTCTATCAAGATAGTGTCCATGAGAACAAATCCTACTTTTATGCCTAAGGTGGTCTCCAGAGTATCTTTAAATCAGGCTATCCACCTACCTACATTCTTCCCCAACCCACAGAACAGGGGAGAAACTGTTGCATACCTTGGATGTACACAGACAATTACGCTACTAACTGGACAGGACCAAGAGCAACATAAAAACTGACCAGCTACTGGTAGCATATGCAACAGGAATGGAAGGGAAAGCAATTTCAAAACAGACAATATCTAAGTGGATAGGAAATTGCATTAGATTTTGTTACTCCTACCATGGAAAGAAAACTCCAGAAAACATCAGGCCTCACTCTACAAGAGCTACAGCCACTACCACAGCTTTTCTACGAGGAGTGGCTACCAAAGACATTTTAGAGGCTGCTACTTGGAGCTCCGTGCATACATTTGCCAAGCATTATAATTTACCTTTATACTCTAGATCCCGAGCAGGTTTTGCCACTGCTGTTTTGCAAGGGATCTTAACTACACCATAATTCTATCTTTCCTCCTCCCCCAGTTTGGCTATGGTATTCTACCCATTTGTAAGGACTGCAGATGCATCCTTGAAGGACATAGTACAGTTTTGTACCTACCAGAAATGTAGATGTCCGATAGGAATGCATCTGCAGTCAGGATTACCCACCCTCCTTCCCCTCTGTGGTACTCCTAGGCTATTTGCCCCTCTTATAGCTAGCTGGGGGAATCTATTATGGTGTATTTGTTTGTATATATGTACATACATGCTTATTTTTGTTTGTTTCTAATATTTGGAATCATTGGCATTTATCCAAATTTAGCCTTCCTAGAGGGCACCTGGCATCTGGGGCAAGAAACACTGAGGAAAATGGCGTCGGCTGATGCCTTTATACCCGAATAACTGCAGCAATGACGTCGGATGAAGTGCGACACCAGCCGATGCCAGACCCAGACTTTGGAATCCGGCCGACCGAAGGGCTGCCTGATAGGACAACCCATTTGTAAGGACTGCAGATGCATTCCTATCGGACATCTACATTTATGGTAGGTACAAAACTGTACTTTTTGGATGATGTTTTCTGACTCCAGTGCTAAACCTGATTCTCTTCCCCCTGCTCCTGTCAAGCCGGACATATATTATAGGGTCCCTGACACTCGAGCATCTTTTTAAGGCCCACTCTGTGGATCTATAAACTATTTCACAGGGCCCCAAGGGAGTGGCTACCTCCTCTGCCAAAAACCCACTGCCAGCAGACAGGGAAGCAAGGTACCTGGAGAGATGGGGTAAAAAAGTTTATACCTCTACCACCCTAGCCATGAGGTCACTTAACTGCCTTTTTCACATGTTTCAGTACCAGGATTTTTTACTGGATGATTTACAGAAAAAATTAGCCTCTCCTGAGCCTATTGATAGAAAGGCATTGCAGGAACATATACATAACACTCAGCAGGTTAACAACCATTTTCTTCAGTGTGGTTATGATGCATTGGAAGCTTCATGTAGGGCAGCTATGACTGGGGCTGTGATACGTAGACATGCTTGGTTAAAAGATCAGTCTGCCTGACCATGTAAAAGTAAAGTTACTGGATGCACCTCTGGAAAAAGACGCTTTTTGGTGCTAATGCACAAGATGTGTTGAAATCCATAGAGGAAAAAAGTCAGTACAGACAGTCAAGGATTTCCTTCAGGTTCAGCCACCCGGATTCAGCAGGAACTGGCCCTCAAAGAATTGGTCCTTCCCTGGCTCTGACAAGTTTCAAAGGGGGAAAAAGCAGACGTGCCAGAGGTAGAGGGCAATACTGAGGATCTTACAGGGGCCGCCAATGGCAACCTGCAAATCAAAGAAGTGGTGCAGACAGCCCAGCTGCACCACAAGGACAATCACAATGACTTTACTTTCATACTGCCTACAAAGGCTCAAAGAGAAGCACCTTTGGGCGGAAAATTATCCTTCTCACAAAATTGGCATATCTTAACCAAGGACAACTGGATTCTGGATTTAATAGACAAAGGTTACAGATTCCACTTCCATACATTACCAATGAGACAAGGCATGCCAAACCTGCCACATCATCAAAGGGCAGAGGCACTCACTCAAGTTTAAGCTGTTAAGTATAAAAGCAATAGAAAGGGTTCCTCCTCAGGAACAAGGCCAGGGATTTTATTCAAGACTGTTCCTTGTTCCAAGAAAAGAAAACAAATGGAGACCCATACTGGACTTGTCAACTCTAAATACTTTTCTCATTGTGCCAAAGTTCAAAATGCTGACGCTGCAACAACTCCTTCCCATGCTGGGCAAGGGGTCTTGGCTGGTCACTCCTAGACCTCAAGGAGGCATACCTGCATGTCCCAATCAGATTTCTTGCAGGGACAGAGCATTATCAATTCTCAGCATTTCCGTTTGGCTTATCTACTGCGCCCAGAGTGTTCACGAAATGCCTGGCATCAGTAGTGGCACATTGCAGACTCCAGGGGGATTCAAATATACCCCTACCTGGACGACTGCCTCATACAAGCAGACAACAAACAAATCTTAAAAGAAAACTTGGACTATGTCATGCATCTACTGCAGGCCTTGGGATACACAGTCAACATTCAGAAGTCAAGACTACTGCCATCCCAACAGATTATCTTCCTAGGAGCCAAACTGGACACAGAAAACCAAATGGCCTATCTCAGAGGAAAAACAGCATTTACCAGAGTACTTCAAAGGCCTAGCAAAACTCTCCCAGCTGACTGCAAGGAAAATCCTGCAATCCCTGGGGTTCATGGCATCTTGCATTCTTCTGATACCTTTGGCAAGACTTCATATGAGAAAGCTGCAATGGTATTTAAACTTATGGTCTCAACACAGCCAAAGCCTAGAGGACGTAATTCCACTTATTCCATGTCTGCAAAAGGAATTTTTGTGGTGGGCTCAAGCCAGTCAGCTAAACAAAGGCATGTCTTTCAACAGACCTCAAGCAGGTCAAATGATTACAACAGACTCCTCGGACCATGGATGGGGGGCGCACATGGAGGGCAGATGCATTCAAGGTCTATGGACTCCAAAGGAAAGACATCTGCACATAAACCAAAAGGAGATGTTGGCAGTGATACATGCAATTGAGACTTTCGAAAAATCACTACAACAAGGACATTTGCTAATAAGGACCGAGAACACCACTGTCATGTGGTATATAAACAAGCAGGGAGGCACTCATTCTTATCCCCTCTGCAGACTAACAATGCTTCTCTGGGAAAAATCCCTGAGCCTGAAGATACATTTACAATCCCAGTTTGTGCCAGGCAAGGACAATGTACTGGCGGACAAGCTGAGCAGAAATTTCATGGATCCACACGAATGGATGCTGCACCCTCACATTTTCTCTCAACTGACAGACATGGGGAAGACCGGACGTAGAATTTTTTGCTTCCCACTTAAATCATCACCTGGAAAAGTTCTGCACAAGGACTCACCATCCTCTAGCCTGGAAAACTGATGCTCTCTCCTTCAGCTGGAATTCTCTAAATTTATGCATTCCCTCCTCTGCCTCTGCTGACCAAGGTGATACTGAGGATCCAAGCAGAACAACCAACGGGCATTTTGATAGCTCCAGACTGGCCAAGGCAACACTGGTACCCATTGCTATTGAGCATAACTCGGACCAAACCATGGCCTCTGACCCTATGGCCCCTACTCCTAACACAACACAATTACAGGACTGTACATCAAGACCTGAAAACATTGCATCTGACAGCCTTTAGGCTACCATGACTCCTCCAACTATCTCTTTCCAAGACCGTTCAAGAGATCTTGCTGGAAGCACGCAGACCTTCCACCAGAAAAAACTATTCAGCCAAGTGGAAGAGATTCAGCATCTGGAATGCCAACAGGGGTCAGGACACAACATTACTGAGTATACCTCAGATATTAGAATACTTGGCAGAAATGTTTCATACTGGACTCTCATACTCTTTTATAAAGATTCACGTCTCAGCAAAATACAACTGTGACCCTCCAGTGTTTTCACATACTTTGCTGAGACAGTTTCTAAGAGGGATAAAGAATATCAAACCTCCCAGAAAACAGCCAGTACCTGCATGGGACCTCAATTTCGTTTTGGACAGCAGCAACTTCAGAAATGCAATTTCTATCATGGAAAATGGTCTTCCTATTGGCAGTCACATCTGCAAGAAGAGTTTCGGAGATACAGGCACTCATGGCAGTGCCTCCCTTCCTAATTTTTCATCAAGACAGAGTTTCTCTAAGAACCAATCCTACATTCATGCCAAAAGTTATTTCCAGGGTGTCTCTAAATCAAGCTATTCACCTGCCTACTTTCTTCCCCAATCCTCAAAATAGGGGGGAAAAACTACTGTATACTTTGGACATACACAGGCAACTACGCTACTACTTGGACAGAACTAAGGCCACCAGAAAGTCTGACCAACTGTTTGTAGCCTATGCTGCTGGAGTACAAGGAAAAGCAATCTCCAAACAATTTCAAAATGGATTGGACACCATCAGATTCTGCTATTCTTTCCATGGAAAAGGTGTGCCAGCCAATATTAGGCCACATTCCACCAGAGCTATAGCCACATCCACAGCTTTGGAGTGGCAACAAAGGACATTTTAGAGGCTGCTACATGGAGCTCCATGCATACATTTACCAAGCACTACAACCTGCCCTTATACTCCAGATCCCGAGCAGGCTTTGCTTTGGCAGTCCTGCAGGGGATTTTAGCTACACCATCCTTCTCATAGTTCCATCCACCCCCAGCTTGGCTATGGTATTCAACCCATATGTTATGACTGCAGTTGCATTCTTGAAGGACATAGTACAGTTTTGTACCTACTATAAATGTAGATGTCCGATAGATATGCAACTGCAGTCGGATTTTCCCACCCTCCTACCCCTCTAACTTTCTTTATGGGTCCCTACCCCTTTTCCTTTTAGCTGGGGGTATCTCCTATGGAGCATCTGTATTACTGTTGTGCATGTTTGGAATTATTTTATCCATTCACCAAATTTAGCCTTCCTAGGAGGGCACCTGGCATCTGGGGCAAGAAACACTGAAGAAGATGGCGTCAGCCGATGCCTTTATACTCCAGCCATTGTGATGCCAGAGAGGAGGCGACACCAGCCGACGCCGGACCCAGACTTTGGATTTCGGCCAACCGAGGGCTGCCTGAGGCAGGACAACCCATATGTTATGACTGCAGTTGCATATCTATCGGACATCTACATTTATGGTAGGTACAAAACCGTACTTTCTCTGCAAGGCAATTCCTGCAAGCCCTGGAGTTCATGGCTTCATGTATTCTGTCCACACTTTCACCAAACATTACAATCTGCCCTTGTTTTCTAAGTCCAGGGCTGGTTTTGCCACTGCAGTGTTGAAGGGCATTCTTACCAACCATTTCTTTGGTGTTCCTCCCACTGTTTTGTTTTTTCCTGGGCTTTGGGAATCGACCCATTTGCAAGGACTGCAACAGTGAAACACTATGAACGTAGTACAGTTGTGTACACTTGCCATAAATGTAGATGTTAGTGTATTCACTGTTGCAGTCCTGGTTCCCCTCCCTTCCATCCCCCTTTTCTCCTAGGGCACAGACTGGATTTTTTCTTTACCTGGTCATACTTTTTTGTGGACTCCTGACAGTTATGGCAAGAAAAACTGAGGAAATGATGGCTGCCTGCCTTTATACCCAACGTCCTGACGTCAGGCTTATTCTGGAGGCAACTGATGTCCTATACCAAGGACTTTGGTATTCTGGCCGACTGCAGGCTACCGGGAGCCAAATAACCCATTTGTAAGGACTGCAACAGTGAGTACATTCTAACATCTACATTTAAGTGTACACAACTGTACTTTCTCTGCCTTGCCCTTTGGACTCCACCATACCCAGAGTCTTTTCTAAATGCTTGGCTCCTGTGGTGGCTTACTGCAGGCCAAAGGGGAATAGATAATGTTCGTGATGTCCTTCAAGGATGCATCTGCAGTCTTTACAAATGGGTTGTCCTGTCGTCAGGCAGCCCTTCGGTCGGCCGGATTCCAAAGTCTGGGTCTGGCTTCGGCTGGTGTCGCACTTCACCCGACGTCATTGCGGCAGTTTTTCGGGTATAAAGGCATCAGCCGACGCCATTTTCCTCGGTCTTTCTTGCCGCGTGGCGCCCGAAGCAGAAGCTGTTCTCAAGTGCCGGTCGGTCAGATCCAGAGATTACTACTACCGAAGACTTCTATAAAGCTAAGTACCCCGTTTGGGACTTTCTTGCCTCAGCCGATGTCAGAGAAAGTTAATAACTGTTTATCTTGTGGGAAACTAATACCTCATAAAGATTTCCACTCCTATTGCATACATTTAGGCCCAGACCACGACGTAGCATCTTGTCTAGCCTGTTCTTTTAACCGACGGACGCTTAAACGTCGGACTTTGCTGAACAGATATTCGGCTCCGATTTTGCCTACGTTATGCCGTCAGATCCTCCGACTACGCAAATTATTAAAAAACGCAAAGAAAGGACCGACACTCGCGGTCCGCGGTTTCGGCCGAAACCGCGGTTAAGCAAACCGTGAGTGTCTCTGTTTCGGCCAAAACCGAGCAAGCGGTTTTATCTTCAGCCGATAACTTGCTTTCCGCCGAGGCCTCTTCTAGCCTGATAGAGACGGCCTCTGAAATCCAACCTTCTGTAGAGGTTTCGCAGGATTTATCAGACACCATTCCCCTGGATGTTACAACCCCTGCACGTGGAGCTGCTAGGCCTCCCCAGCTATGTCTATTAAGGCCTTTGCCAGGGCTAAAGCAGCCAAATCAACCAAACCTGTGCCTGCCAAGCCCTCTTCTCACAGGCCCAGCACCAGCTCCCACATGCTTTCTTTGGCTGAGGATCTCATCTCTTTAATCCGTGGAGCCCAGCCTCATCCTGACGGGGCCTCTCTCCCTCCTCCAGAAAAGAGACCTAGAGCAGAGCCCCCTGAGCCAGTATCCGCAGATGATTCATCTGATGACTCGGAGCATACAGACCCTCCTGAGGCTTCTTATTCCCCTTACGAAGATTCTGATGCTGAGGAGTCTATTCCTTCAGCCTCTCCTGAGGAATTTTCCTTTGGGGAAACCTTGCATGCTATGAGGGAACAATTTCAGTGGCAGGGCCAAGATTTCACAGATTCTAGAAAGAGGCTTAGGACCTTTCTACATTTGCCACAACATAGACCTTTAGCTATACCTCCAGTTCTTTCTGTTAATGATGCTTGCACTGCTCCTGATTCTTTACCTCCGGCTCCTGCTAAGCCCGATAGGTACCACAGGGTCCCGGACACTCATCACCATTTCTATAAGGCTCCTGTTGCAGATCCAGAGACTATATCCCAGGGCCCTAAAGCTGTAGCAGCTACTTCTTCTAAAAAACCCCTCCCCTCTGAAAGGGAATCCAGGTCCTTAGAGAGATGGGGCAAAAAATTTACACCTCTGCTACTTTGTCAGCTAGAGCTTTGAACTGCCAATTCCATATGATTCAATATCAAGAGTTTATGCTTGACCAGTTGACTAAAAAACTGTCCTCTGAAGAATCTTTAGATAAAAAGTATGTTCAGGAAATGGTACATAACATACAGCAGGTTAGTAACCATTCTTTAAAATGTGGCTATGATGCACTGGAGGCTTCCTTTAGATCAGCCATGACTGGCACAGTTATTAGGAGGCATGCATGGTTGAAAGAACAAGTACTACCAGACCATGTCAAATCAAAGCATTTGGATGCACCTATGGACAAGGTCAATTTATTTGGTTCCCCTGCACAGCAGGTACTAAAAAAGATGGAAGAGAAAGCAAAATCTGTACAAACAGTGAAAGATTTCCTACAAGTTAAATCTCCAAGGTTTAGCAGGAACTGGCCCTCCAAAAATTGGTCCTTTCCGGAATCCTCTAAGCCACAAAGAGGCAGGAATAGGCGCACTAGAGGCAGAAACCAATCCAGGGGTGCCTACAGGGGTCGCCAATGGCATGGTAACAACCAACGAGGCATGGATACAGCCACCACCACTACAACAACTCAATCAGTGACTTGGCGGTGGTACCGCTTACCAGGGAACAACTACAAGCACCCTTGGGCGGAAAGCTAGCCTTATTTTCAAGAAACTGGCACTGCATTACAACAGAAAAATGGATTTTACAAACCATACACCAAGGTTACAAGTTCCATTTCCATACTCTACCAGAAAAGAGAGGAATGCCAAACCTACCACCTACTCAAAAGGCAGAAGCTTTAAAGCAAGTATCAAAATTATTAAAAATGAGAGCTGTGGAAAAGGTACCATCTATGGAACAGGGAAAGGGATTTTACTCAAGACTCTTCCTGGTACCAAGGAAAGAAAACAAATGGAGGCCTATTCTAGACCTGTCCGCGTTAAACACATTCCTCATTGTTCCAAAATTCAAAATGCTGACCCTACAGCAGCTCCTTCCCATGCTGGGCAAGGAGTCTTGGCTGGTAACTCTAGATCTCAAGGAGGCATACCTGCACGTCCCCATAAGACCAATTTGCAGAAGATACCTCAGATTTCTTGCAGGATCAGAGCATTATCAATTCTCAGCATTGCCTTTTGGCTTATCTACTGTGCCCAGAGTATTCACAAAATGCCTGGCATCAGTTATAGCTCATTGCAGACTTCAGGGGATTCAAATCTATCCCTACCTGGACGACTGCCTGATACAAGCGGACAACAAAAACAAACTAACAGAAGACTTACAAAAAGTCATTTACCTACTACAAGCTCTGGGATATACAGTCAATTCAGAAAAATCAAGGCTGATTCCATCCCAAAGAATAACTTTTCTGGGTGCAGAACTGGACGCATCAAAACGAATGGCATTCCTAACTGCAGAAAAGAAAGAACAACTTTCTCTCTACTTCTTGGCATTAACAAAGCAGACCCATCTGACTGCAAGGAAAGTGTTACAAGCTCTAGGCTTCATGGCATCCTGCATAATACTGGTCCCTCATGCCAGGCTGCATATGAGAAAGCTACAGTGGTACCTAAAGAATTTGTGGTCCCAGCACAAACACAGCCTAGAAACCAAAATACCAATGATCCCATGCCTGAATCAGGAGTTCCTATGGTGGGCTCAGGCCTGCCAATCAAACACAGGACTGCCCTTCTGCAAAAGTCAACCGAGACAAACCATCACGACAGATGCCTCAGACCACGGATGGGGGGCACACATGCTGGACAAATGCATTCAAGGACTATGGACTCAAGACCAGCTACATTTGCACATAAATCTAAAAGAAATGATGGCAGTGAAATTGGCAATCCAGGCATTCAGACCTCTTCTCCAAGAAGGCCAGTTGATGGTACGCACAGACAACAGCACAGTTATGTGGTACATCAACAAACAGGGAGGCACTCACTCATACCCTCTATGCCGGCTGGCACTAGACCTATGGGATGTGGCTCTGAGCTACAACATTCAGTTACAGGCAATTTATGTACCAGGAAAGGAAAACATTCTGGCAGACATATTAAGCAGAACTACAACAGATGCCCACGAATGGATGCTGCATCCGGACATCTTCAAAGCCATCACAAAGAAATGGGGATTACCACAAATAGACTTGTTTGCATCCCCAGCCAATCACCAGTTGAAGAAATTCTGCACAAGGACTCACCACCCACTTGCTTGGAAGGTGGACTCCCTTTCTTTCAGTTGGAAAAGCCTGATAGCATATGCATTCCCACCACTACCTTTGATGCACAAGGTGCTTCTGAAAATCAAAGAGGAACGTCCGAGGATCATTCTGATAGCTCCAAACTGGCCAAGACAACATTGGTACCCACTTCTGAGGAGCATGTCCAGGGAACAGATATGGACACTGCCCCTGATCCCTTTGCTACTTACACAGAGCAACTACAGCATCCTGCATCCAAGTCTAAAAACTCTACAGTTAACTGCCTGGAACATTACATAACAGCAACTAACCCAAATTTATCCCAAAGGGTTAAAGACATAATGCTGGAGGCTCGTAGACCTTCCACAAGAAAGAATTATGCAGCAAAATGGAAAAGATCTCATCTGGAGTACTGCAAAGGGGCAAGATGTGACAATGGTGAACATAGCCAACATCCTGGAGTACTTGGCAGAGCTCTACCATACAGGCCTGTCCTATTCCTCCAAGATACATTCATCAGCTATTTCAGCAGAATACAGCTTGGATCCTCCTGTCTTCTCGCATCCTCTGCTCAGACAGTTTCTGAGAGGAATTAAAAATGTAAAACCTCCCAGGAAACCTCCATTGCCAGCATGGGACTTGAATTTTGTACTAGAAAAGCTGACTCTTCCTCCTTTCGAACCAGCAGCAACAGCAGCATTACAATACTTATCCTGGAAAACTGCCTTCCTGCTAGCAATAACTTCAGCACGAAGGGTTTCTGAACTACAAGCATTAATGGCAGTGCAACCCTTCCTGATCTTCCATCAAGAGAGAGTGCCCATGAGAACAAACCCTACATTTATGCCTAAGGTGGTATCCAGAGTTTCTTTAAATCAGGCTATCCACCTCCCTACATTCTTCCCCAATCCACAGAACAGGGGAGAAAGGCTTTTGCATACTTTGGATGTACACAGACAATTACGCTACTACCTGGACAGGACAAAAAACAATAGAAAGACTGACCAGCTTCTGGTAGCATATGCAACAGGGAAGGAAGGAAAACCAATTTCTAAACAGACAATCTCCAAATGGATAGGAAATTGCATTAGATTTTGTTACTCCTACCATGGAAAGAAAACTCCAGAGAACATCAGGCCTCACTCCACAAGGGCTACAGCCACTACCACAGCTTTCTTACGAGGAGTGGCTACCAAGGACATTATTGAGGCTGCTAATTGGACCTCCGTGCATACATTTGCCAAGCATTACAACTTACCTCTATACTCTAGATCCCGTGCTGGCTTTGCCACTGCTGTTTTGCAAGGGATCCTAACTACACCATAATCTTTACTATTTACCTCCTCCCCTAGTTTAGCTATGGTATTCTACCCATTTGTAAAGACTGCAGATGCATCCTTGAAGGACATAGTACAGTTTTGTACCTACCATAAATGTAGATGTCCGAGAGGTATGCATCTGCAGTCAGGATTACCCACCCTCCTTCCCCTCTGAGGTACTCCTAGGGTATTTACCAATCTTCAGCTAGCTTGGGGGGGATCTATTATGGTGTATTTGTTTGTATATATGTACATACATGCTTATTTTGTGTGTTTGCTCTCTACTATTTGGAAACTTTGGCATTTATCCCAATTTAGCCATCCAAGAGGGCACCTGGCATCTGGGGCAAGAAAGACTGAGGAAAATGGCGTCGGCTGATGCCTTTATACCTGAAAAACTGCCGCAATGACGTCGGGTGAAGTGCGACACCAGCCGAAGCCAGACCCAGACTTTGGAATCCGGCCAACCGAAGGGCTGCCTGACGACAGGACAACCCATTTGTAAAGACTGCAGATGCATACCTCTCTGACATCTACATTTATGGTAGGTACAAAACTGTACTTTATACTGCTTCAGTCATCCCACTTGGGTTACCCTGCAGTCAGGCGTCCCCGCAGTCGGCCGAATCCCAAAGTCTTGGTCCAGCGTCTTGTCGTCGCTTCTTCCCTGACGTCAGTGCGATGGGTATAGAAGAGGCAGCAGATGCCTTTTTCTTCAGTCTTTCTTGCTGCACGGTGCCCGAAGCAGAAGCAGTTCGCAAGTGCCGGTCGGCTAGCTCCTGAAATTTTCGAATCAAATTTCAGCCCGAAGTGTTCTCTACAGCTAAGTTACCCCATTGGGGAAACTTTTCTTGCCTCAGACCGATGTCGAAGTTAATTGCATTTCTTGTGGCAAGCAAATACCTCATAAGGATTTTCATTCTTATTGTATTCCTTGCCTAGGCCCAGACCACGACGTCTCTGGTTGTCGGTTTTGTGCTAGGTTCAACAAACATACAATCAAGCATCAGGCAGATTTCGCCCGACATTATTTTGGCAGAAAATTTAATTATAGCATGTTTGAGCAACCGACAGCAATGATTAAAAAACGCAAGGATAAGGACAGGCAGCCAAGACTAGATACAGAGGCCTCAGCAAGGCCTGCCACCAGTTCTCAGCAAGATGCCTACGCAGCCCTTGACTACTGTTGATTTAGAAATTCTGACTGCCTCCCAGAGCGAATCAGCTGGGCCTCAGGAGCCGGTTCCATCTCACCCCTCGGACGCCAACCCTGACTGCGATCCGGAGAGTTTGGACGTGCCTTCGGTTTATGAGGGTGTTTTCAAACCGGCAACTATCTCCAAGTCTTATGCTAAACTTAAAGCCCCCTTAAAAGTTAGGAAACTGGGTCCACAGACCCCCCCCCCCACAGGCCCTTATGTCTGAAAAAACAGATGCTTAAGATGGCTGAGGATTTAATTACCCTTATCAGGGGTTCCCAGCCCCCTCCTGACAAAAGGCCTACACTGGAGGAAGATTATCCTTCCTCTGACCAAGCATCCATTTCCTCAGCTAACTCTAAGGACCAGGATTATTCCTTCCCTCCTTATGAAGACTCTGCTGAAGAGTCCATTCCTTCTGCCCCCCCCCCCCCCCCCCGAAGACTACTCTTTTGGGGAAACTTTACACACCATGAAGGAACACTTCCACTGGGAAGGCCAAGATTACTCTGACTCTAAGAAAATACTCCGTGAGTTTCTTCTTCCTCAGCATAGACCCCTTGCAATTCCTCCAGTTTTAGACATTTTGGATGATTACACCGAATCTAGTCTAAACCCAGATTCCTTACCTCCTGCACCAGCTAAAACAGACATACTACTGAGATGTTCATCGTGCATACAGCTGCAGTCATAACAGATGGGTTCTCCTGCCGTCAGGTGGGTCCTCGGTCGGCCGAATTCCAAAGTCTAGGTCTGGCGTCTGTTGTCGTCGCTTCTTCCCTGATGTCAGTGCGACAGGGGTATAAAGGAACCAGCCAACGCCATTTTCTTCAGTTTTTCTTGCCCCAGATGTCAGGTGCCCCCAGAAGGAAGGCAATATATAAATTTGTGTAATAAAGCAATGCAATATAATCAAAATACACTAGTTGCAAGCAAATACACCATAAATGTATACCCCAATCAGGTTGTATGAGGAGGTGTTGGCCTATAGGCCTGTCCCAAGAGGGGAAGGAGGGAGGGAAACGTGGACTGCAGCTGTATTAGCACTCTAACATCTACATTTATGGTAGGTACAAAACTGTACTATGTTCATCGTGCATACAGCTGCAGTCATAACAGAGGGGTAGAATCCCAAAGCTAAGAAAGGGGTGGTAGGCACTAGGTGGAACCAGGAAGCCCTGCAAGACTACAGTGGCAAAGCCAGCTCTAGTTTTGGAGTATAATGGTAGGTGGTAGTGCTTGGAGAAGGTATGCACAGAACTCCAATGTGGCTGCTTCCAAAATATCTTTGGTAGGAACTCCTCTGAGGAAAGCTGTGGAGGTAGCTGTGGCCCTTGTGGAGTGAGATCCGATGCCTGTAGGTACAGTTTTGCCATGAAAAGAATAGCAAAAGCGTATGCAGTGGGCTATCCATTTTGAGATTGTCTGTTTAGAAATTGGCTTTCCTTGAGCTCCTATAGCATAGGACACGAAAAGCTGTTCTGATTTTCTGCAAGGCTTTGTTCTGTTCTGTTCCCATATCTGGACTGCCTGCTCCAAGCGGACAGCAAGGACATTCTATTACAGCATCTGGCATTTGTAACAAAGCTGCTAAGTTGCCTAGGGTACACAGTAAACAAAATGAAGTCAAAGCTAATACCCTCACAACAGAATATTCCTGGGTGCCAGCTTAAATACAATGGCCCAGATGGCTTACCTCACGCCAGGCAAACAAACTGCCTCGATACTTCATAAAGATGGCAACTTTTACCCAGCTCACTGCAAGGAAAATCCTGCAGGCATTGGGGTTCATGGCATCCTGCATTCAACTAATCCCATATGCAAAGCTGCATATGAAGAAATATTACAGTGGTACCTGAAAAGTGTATGGACTCAACATAGGCACAGCCTCAACAAGTATACCTCTTATTCCCTGCCTTGAAAAAGAGTTCCTGTGGTGGGCTCAAGCATGTCAAATAAACAAGGGTCTTCCTTTTGTCTTACCTCCAGCAAACCAAACTGACAACAGATTCTTCAGACTACGCCTGGGGAGCACACACGGCAGGACAGTGTATACAGGGCAAATGGTCTGCAAATTAGCCTTACTACAGGATATGTACCCAGAGTGGCGTATGGCAACAGTGGTCCCACTTCACAAAGGCGGTGCTTCTATGGACCCTGGAAATTACCGCCCCATAAGCTTGACGAGCCTGGTCTGTAAAGCTATGGAGAGGATCACTATGGAACTCATAAACAAAGACATTGGGGACCTACAGACATTGGATCCTACTCAATTTGGCTTTGTCAAGGGCAGATCCTGCCTTTTGAACTTGGTCGACTTTTTTGAAACAGTCACTAAGGCCATTGATGAGGGTAAGGCAGTTCACACAGCCTACCTTGACCTTGCAAAAGCCTTTGACACAATACCCCACTCGGGCATCATAGACTCACCAGCTTAAATGTAAACCCATATGTCACAAGATGGGTTGCAAACTGGCTCAAGGACAGAACCCACAGGCTCAGAGTTGCTGGAGCCATGTCAGACTCTAAGCCAGTCACAAGCGGTGTCCCACAGGGCTCAGTCCTGGGACCCCTCTTATTCGGCATTTATTTTTCCGAAGTACAGGCAAACATAGGAGGATTGTGGCTGACAAAGTTCGCAGATGACTGCAAACTGGGCGCCATAATTGATACTCCAGCGGACAAACATCCTTCAGAGAGGCCTCATAGAAATGGATAATTGGTGCCAGAGCCATGGCCTTACGCTGAATGCCAAAAAATGTATAGTCATACCCTTTGGGAAAAACAAGGTACCGACAAATTACCACATAGGCGGTAATCCATTAAGTACAGAAGAGGTAATCGGGGACCTAGGGACCCAGGTTGACAGTAACCTCTCATTTGACACTCACATTGCTAAAGTTGTTAGGAAGACCTTCTATATTGCCCACCTTATGAAGGGTTTCACATCTAGATCGAGAGGTCATTGTGCCCCTGTACTCTTCTCTTACCAGGCCAATGATTGAGTACAATGCCCCATTGGGATGTATCTCACCCGACACCTGCAGCAGTTGGAAAGACCCCAAAGGTTCCTCACCAAGAGGATAAAGGGTCTTACACATGTCATATGCTGCCCGACTGAAAACTCCAGCTCTATTCAGTCGCATACCGCCTACTCAGAGGTGATCTGTGCCTGACGTACAAGGCCATGTCCAATCCTGAATTAATGGACATGCTCCACCTCAGAAAATCCAAATCCATCAGAGCCACAAGAACAAGCGACTTAAACCTAAACAGAAATAAATAGGACATGCTGGAGGGACAGATTCATAACCCAGAGGCTCCCTTCACTCGAACAGAATCCCAGTCCATGTTAGGCAGAGCCCCTCACTGACTCTATTCAAGAGAAATCTCGACGAGTGGATGGGAGATCGTAGGTTTACCCCGGGGGTCATCTGTGTCACTACTAGACAGAGGCATAGTAAACTAAACACTAAAAGGGCATAGTATTCTCATCCTAAGGGGTGGTGTAAGCCACATACACTCTGGCTAGGCTTATAAATGCCTTAGGGCAGATAGCCTAGTACGAACCTATGAACAAATGCATCTACACATCAACCAAAAGGAGATGCTAGCTGTGCAAAATGCACTAACAGCCTTAAAGGACCTCTTGCATCCAGGACAACTACTAAGGACAGACAACACCACAGTTATGTGGTACATAAACAGGGAGGAACACACTCCTACCCTTTATGCAGACATGCAATGACCTTGCGCAACACAGCACTGACCAAGTACAACTGCAAGCACAATTCCTGCCAGGAAAGGAAAACATATTGGCAGAAGAATTAAGCAGAAATATGGCAGTTCCTCACGAGTGGAGACTACACCCACAAGTATTTTCAATGGTAACTCAAAGGTGGGGACGCCCAGACATAGATTATTTGCCTCCCCCAACAATTGCCAACTACAAAAATTTTGCACAAGGTCTTATCATTCCCTAGCCTGGAAAGTGGACGCCCTATCATTCAGTTGGACAGCATTGACAAGTCTATGCCTTCCCCACCACTACCTCTATTGACCAAGGTATTACTGAAAGTCAGATCAGAGAGACCACAAATGATAGTCATTGCTCCGGACTGGCCACGTCAGCACTGGTACCCATTACTAAGGAACTTGACTCGCAGCCCTGCATGGATCTTACCTCAATTCCCACTTCTGTTGACTCGGCAAGACTCTCAGATCCTTCAGTCAGCTCAGGATGTTAAATTTAGCTGCATGGAGAATACCTTGAATCAATCAACTCTTCTCTCAAAGGACGTCCTGAATGTCATTTTGGAGGCCAGGCGGCCCAGTACCAGAAAAACATAGACAAATGGAAAAGATTTTGTGCATGCAACCAGGCTAAAGGCCAAAATCCTTGGATAGTAAACATTCCTCATACTGCAATACTTAACTGAGATGCTACACAAAGGCCTTTTTTTCTCATCCATTAAGATCCATGCTTCAGCCATTTCAGCTCAATATAATACGGATCCTCCCATATTCTCTCACCCTTTACTAAGGCAGTTTCTCAGATGGGCTAAGAATATAAGACCCCCAGAAAACCCCCAACTCCAGCTTGGGACCTCAACTTCGTTTTAGAAAAATTAACTGCCTGCTTTCGAACCTGCCTTCTCAGCAGAACTACAATACTTGTCATGGAAAACAGCTCTATTGCTGGCTATCACCTCAGCACGCAGGGTCTCAGAACTACAGGCACTTATGGCAGTGGAACCTTTCATCATTTTCCATCAGGACAGTCTCTTTGCGAACTAACCCTACTTTTATGCCAAAGGTAGTATCTAGTGTGGCTTTGAATCAGACCATTCATTTACCCACCTTTTATCCAAACCCCCAGAATAAAGGAGAAAAGACTCCTTCACTCTTTGGACATTCACAGACAGCTACGTTACTATTTGAATAAGAAAGACCTTCAGAAAAACTGACCAACTCTTTGTATCCTATGCTGCAGGTTCACAAGGAAAGGCCATTTCAAAACGGACCATCTCCCAATGGATAGCACATTGTATCTGCTTTTGCTACTCGCACCATGGGAAAGCAGTGCCTGTTAATATTGGGTCCCATTCTACCAGGGCTACAGCAACCTCAGCAGCCTTTCTCGGGGGTTCCAACCAAGGACATTCTGGAGGCAGCTACTTGGAGTTCAGTGCACACCTTTACCAAGCACTACCACCTTCCATTATACTCAAAAACCAGAGCTGGTTTTGCCACTGCAGTTCTGCAGGGCATCCTAGCTTCGCCTAACCCAGTTTAGTACCAGCCACCCATCCATAGCTTTGGGATTCAACCCAAGTGTGATAACTGCAGCAGTATAACACGATGAACATAGTACAGTTTTGTACCTACCATAAATGTAGATGTTAGTGTATATACTGCTGCAGTCCAGGTTACCCTCCCACCATCCCCTCTACTTACCAGGGTGTTAGTTATAACTCCATGTACATCAATCAGTTGGATGCATGTCTATATGGTGTATTTGCTAACAGCTAGTACTATTGTTTATCTACAAAGTTATTTTTGCATAGTTTGTATTGCCTTCCTAGTTGGGGGGGCACCTGACATCTGGGGCAAGAAAAACTGAAGAAAATGGTGTCTGCTGCCTCTGTTATACCCCTGTCGCACTGATGTCGGGGAAGAAGCGACGACAACCAACGCCGGACCAAGACTTTTGGGATTCGGCCGACTGCGGGGACCGCCTGACGGCAGGATAACCCAAGTGTGATGACTGCAGCAGTATATACACTCTAACATCTACATTTATGGTAGGTACAAAACTGTACTTTTCCCTACCTGGATGACATCCTGATCCAGGCTGCCAACTAAGTACTGCAAGGCATCATCCACTTTGTAGTGACCCTACTATATTCTCTGGGATTTCAGGTAAACCTGCCAAAATCCTATCTTCAACTAACACAGGACATTGTGTTCATTGGGTGCAGAATCTGGCTGGATCTCATGGAGGCATACCTACCACCTTCAAAAGTGAGCTCCTTGGAACATCTCCTCTTGGTACTTCACACTACGGAGTAGACTGCAAGCCAGTACCTGAAGCTTCTGGGCTGCATGGTAGCCATAATACCCATGCTGCCTTTAGCAAGGTTACACAGGAAGAAGCTGCAGTGGTACCTCCACTGTCTGGAAGCAACATGACAAGCCTCTGGAGCACATTGTGCCCCTTCTACCCTGCCTAATGGAAATGCTATGGTGGTTGGATCAGGTGCAGCGCAACCCAAGCCTCCTACTCCAACCACCACAACCCTCTCCAGTCATGCACACAGACTCCTCCGACTTGGTTTGGGGAAACACCCTCTGACACAAAGTGCAGGGCCGGTGGCTGAAACACCTCAAATCAGAGCACATCAGTGCTAGAGAGAGGGCAATCCTTTTAGCCCTTCAGGCATTTCTACTTTTCCTTCAACAGGGGACACTTCTGATATACGCAAACACGAGTGTACTGTGGTATATCAACAAGCAGGGAGGGACCAAGTCCTAACTGCTCTGCAGGCTGTCCTGTTTTTGGTATGAGAATTGGCCACCTCACAGGGCATCTCCCTGCAGGGACCTACCTCCACCCTCTCCACAACGGGCTGATAATTTGAGCTGAACATGCACAAGCAACCATGAATGGATGCTACACGTCTTCCTGAGATTTGTCTACAGGTGGGGTATGTCTGAAATGGACCTGTTTTGCCTCTACCATCAACAGACAACTCCCTGGCTTTTGCACCAGGACACCCAAACCATAGGCACTGGCAACTGATGCCTTCTCAATTTCATGGAGGGGGAGATGTCTATGTATTCCTCTCTTCCCACTCATTCAGAAGGTCCTGCTAAAAATTCAGGACAGCCCGAAAAACTTGTTTGTGACTCACTACTGACCCAAACAGCACTGGATGTTCATCGTGTTTCACTGTTGCAGTCATGACTGTAGGGTTCTCCCCTGCCGGCAGGCAGTCCTTGGTTGGCCAGAATCCCATGTTCTCCTGTCTTTCTTGCTGTGAGGTGATAGCAGTTCGCAAGTGCCGGTCGGCTGACTCCTGACCATTTTTCTAAACAAACTTCAGTTCGAAGACTTTCTTCTCCTACTCAAAGCTAAGTAACCCCATTGGGGAAACCTTTTTCTTGCTCCAGTCCAATGTCAGAAAAAGTTAATTGTATTTCATTTGTGAAGCAAATACTTCATAAGGATTTTCATTCTTAATATATTCCTTGCTTAGGCCCTGACCACGATGTAGCTAGTTGTCGGTTTTGTGCTAGATTCAATCAACGTACTATTAAACGAAGGTACGATTTTGCATTTCATTACTTCGGTAGGCATTTTAATTACAAAATGTCGTCTGGTACGGTTCCGGCTACCGGAGTTCACAAATGACGCAAGGACAAAGACAGGCCTCTGAGGTCCAAATCAGACTATATCGCGCAAGCAGAGCCAGCTTCAGGTTCGGCCGTCGTCAGTGAGGCACTTTTGCAGCCCCTGTCTGCCATTTCGGAACAGATAGGAGCTAACTAGGCCTTTGAATATTTCTGTTGCAGGACCTTCGGTCAATGCTCCTTCGGATGGGTCCAGAGCCGCTGTGCAGCTACCGGCTTCCGAAGGGGTTTTCAGGCCTACTCTGCTTCTAATAAAGGCAAAGACAAAGGCAAAGACTGCAGCCCAGGCCTCTTCTGATCCGGCTCCCAAGTCTCAAACAGTTACTTAAGAATGGTGGAGGACTAACTATGATTAGGGGTTCACATCCCCCTCCAGATAAAAGGCCAAGGCAGGAAGTTTATTATGACTAGTCTGATCAGGCTTCTGTTTCTTCAGTTTCTTCTGACCAGGAATATTCTTTCCCTCCTTATGAGGATTCTGATGCTGAGGAATCCATTCCTTCAGGTTCTCCCCCTGAGGATTTCTCTTTTGGGGAAACTTTGCATGAAATGAGTGAACATTTCCACTGGGAAGGGCAGGAGTATTCAGAATCTAAGAAAAGGCTAAGGGATTTTCTTCTTCCCCAACATAGACCCCTGGCTGTTCCTCCTATTTTGGATATTGTGGATGATGCTTTTTCGGAGGCTAACTTAACTCCTGACTCTTTTCCTCCAGCTCCTGTTAAGCCAGACAGATACTATAGGGTTCCTGATTCCCACCAGTTTTTATACAAGAACCCTACTGCTGACCCTGAAACCATTTCTCAGGGTCCTAAGGGTGTAAAGGCCGCTTCTGCTAAAAACCCCATTCCCACTGAGGATTCCAGATCTTTAGAAAGATGGGGCAAAAAAGTGTACACTTCTGCTACTTTATCTATTAGGGCTTTAAACTGTCAAGTTTCATATGCTGAAATACCAGCAATTTCTCCTGTCTGTTCTAAAACAGAAGCTTACTTCCATTTCCGCCTGTGCAGATAAGGAATTACATGACTTAATGCATGCTTCTGAACAAGTTGGGAAGCATGGTTTACACTGGATTTTATGCCTTAGAGGCTTCTTCTAGGGCTGCTGCCTCTGGCACAGTAATTAGAAGGCATGCATGGTTAAAGGAACAAAATTTGCCAGATCAAGTAAAAGCTCAATTATTGGATGCTCCTTTTCAGCATAATGTTTTGTTTGGATCTAAAGCTGAAGAGGTGATTAAAAAGATGGAGGACAAGGCAAAATCCATGCAAACACTTAAAGATTTCTTACAAGTACAGCCACCCAGATTTAGCAGGAATTGGCCTACAAAAAACCTGTCCTTTCCCAATTCAGACAGGCCTCAGAGGGGTAGATACAGACGCTCCCGAGGAAGGCCTCAAACGCAAGCCTCTTATAGACCAAGACAGTGAGTGGACTGCTTCCACCCCTAGGGAAGGAGAGGACAGGTCGCAAACTCCTAGGAAACACTCAATGACTCCCTCTGTTGGGCTGCAGGAACTTCTTGCCTGGAAGCCCCTCTCGGAGGAAAACTTTCTCTTTTTCACCTAAATTGGACTCGTATAACCCAAGACAACTGGGTTCTGGATGTAGTTTCAAGAGGTTACAAATTCCATTTTCATACCCTACCAAGGCCAAGCGGATGGCCGGATCTTCCAAAACATCAATGGTCAGAGGCCTTAAACCAGGTGGAAGCTCTCTTGGCTATGAAAGACATAGAACTAGTTCCACTTTCAGAAATGGGACAAGGTTTTTACTCAAGGCTTTCTAGTCCCCAGGAAGCAAAATTCATGGAGACGCATTCTGGATCTGTCAGTCTTGAACACTTTTCTAGAGATACCAAAATTCAAGATGCTTACTCTACAGCAGCTACTTCCAATGCTGACCAAAAATGCATGGATGGTGACTTTGGATTTAAAGGAGGCATATTTACACTTTCCCATCGGGCAGGAGGCATATTTACACATTCCCATCGGACAGGAACGCAGAAAATACCTCTGGTTCAAGGCCGGATCGAGGCACTATCAATTCTCTGCGCTGCCCTTTGGATTGTCTACTGCGCCCAGGGTCTTTACCAAATGCCTGGCTCTAGTAGTAGCTTATTGCAGACAAGGGAATTCAAATTTACCCTTATCTGGACGACTGTCTTAGTCAGGCAAACAGCAAGGATGTCTTACTTCAGCATCTAGAGTTTGTTCAGAATCTTCTCAAGTTCCTGGGATTCACTGTAAACAGTCAAATTTGACACCCTCACAACAGATCATTTTTCTGGGCGCTTCTCTAAACGCAACAACCCAGATGGCATTTCTGACATACGAAAAACAATTACAGCTGGCCTCCACTTTCAAAACCTTGGCAACTTTAACTCTATCTGCAAGGAGATTCCTACAGGCTTTGGGTTACATGGCCTCCTGCATCCTTCTTGTACCATATGCCAGACTACATATGAGGAAAATACAGTGGTACCTAAAAAGTGTATGGTCTCAGCATTGCCACAGTTTAGACATACTGATCTCCATCCTACCTTGTCTTCAAAAGGAATTCCTTTGGGCCAAGGCATGTACTCTAAACAAAGGAAAACCCTTCTGTCTGCCTCCGGCTACTCAGATACTGATCACGGACGCCTCGGATTATGCATGGGAAGCCCTTTTTCAGGGCAACTGTCTGCAGGGTCTTTGGACAAAGGATCAGAAGCACCTGTATATCAATTTAAAGGAAATGTTAGCCGTACAGAAAGCTCTATTGGCCTTCAGGAATCTTCTACAACCAGGACAACTACTGATATGGACAGACAACACCACAGTTATGTGGTACATAAACAAGCAAGGGGGATCTCATTCCTATCCTCTTTGCAGACTAGCCATGGATCTTTGGAACACACCTCTAGCTTGCAATGTGGACCTTCAAGCACAGTTTCTACCAGGGAAGCAAAACTTCCTGGCAGAGTCTGAGCAGAAATCTTTTGGACCCACACGAATGGATGCTGGACACCGAAATATTCAAGATGATTACTGCAGTCTGGGGATGTCCTCACATAGACCTCTTTGCATCCCACCTCAATCATCAACTACAGATTTTTTGCACCAGACTTTCCACGAAAAAGCTTGCAAAGTGGATGCACTATCATTCAGTTGGAGAAACCTATCGGGATATGCCTTTCTGCCTCTTACTCTTCTTCCACGAGTATTATTAAAGATCAAACAGGACAAGCCCAAGATGATCTTGCTGGCCCCAAATTGGCCTCTACAGTTTGGGTACCAGACACTGAAAAACCTTTGTCTGGAGCCCCCTTGGGTTTTACCACAGACTCCAAATTTTCTGTCCCAACACCAGGGTCAGGTTCTACACTCCCATGTCAAAACTCTCAGCCTGGTGGCCTGGTTAATCCAGGGTATCTGATTCATTCTCTCCTACCCAAGCAGGTTATGGATGTCATTTTAGAAGCCAGACGTCCTAGCACTAGAAAATCTTATGCAGGAAAATGGAAAAGATTTTGTTCCTGGATGCAGGCTCAGGATTCTGATCCTCTTATTCCTAACATTCCTCAGATTTTACTTTACCTGACAGACCTCTTACATAAGGGTCTCTTTCTCTTCCATAAAGATTCATGCCTCTGCTATTTCTGCTCATTATAATTCAGACCCTCCAATCTTTTCCCACCAGCTCGTGAGACAGTATCTCAGAGGAGCTAAGAACTTAAGACCACCTAGATCTCCTCCCATTCCTGCTTAGGATCTCAGCTAGGTTTTGGAAAAGCTCACCTTGCCTCCTTTTGAGCCTGCTGCCACTTCTGACTCCAAATTTTTATCTTGGAAAACAGCCATCCTGTTGGCCCTGACCTCTGCCAGGAGAGTGAGTTGCAAGCTCTTATGGCTGTGGAACCTTATATTATTTTTCACCAAGACAGGGTGGCTTTAAGGACTAATCCTACTTTCATGCCTAAGGTGGTTTCCAAAGTGGCTTTAAATCAAACTATTCACTTGCCAACTTTTTTCCCTAGTCCTCAAAATAAAGGGGAAAGGATCTTACATTCCTTGGACGTACACAGACAACTACGTTTTTACCTAGACAGAACCAAGGACATCAGGAAGTCGAGCAGTTTGTTTCTTATGCTTCAAGTTCCCAAGGTAAAGCCATTTCAAAACATCCCATTTCTAAATGGGATTGCTCATGGAATTAGATTTTGTTATTCACACCATGGAAAGCAAATCCCAGGGAGTACAAGGACTCACTGTACCAGAGCTGCTGCCATTTCAGCTGCCTTCCTCAGGGGAGTTCCTACCAAAGACATTTTGGAAGCTGCAACTTGGAGTTCAGTGCATACTTTTTCCAAGCACTACAATCTACCTCTACTCTAAGTCTAGGGCAGGCTTTGCTTCTGCAGTCTTGCAGGGTCTTATAGCCGCCCCCTCTACTTTATGACCTCCTCCCTTTCATTCTGCTTTGGGATTCTACCCTACAGTCATGACTGCAACAGTGAAACACGATGAACATAGTACAGTTGTGTACACTTACCATAAATGTAGATGTTCGAGAGTCTTCACTGTTGCAGTCTGGGTTTCCCTTCCTCCTGTCCCCTCATTTTTTCTTGTGTGGTTCCTTTTTTCACCCTTCTGAGGTGTATTTGCAAAGGGTGTGGGACCTTACTCATTTTGGAACTGACATCTGGGGCAAGAAAAACTGGAGAACATGGCATCTGGCTGTCAGCTTTGTACTCCTGGCGATCTGACGTCGGGGAGCATGGCTGAACAGCCGACGCCGGACCCAGACTTTGGGATTCTGGCTGTCAGAGGACTGCCTGCCGGCAGGGGAGAACCCTACAGTCATGACTACAACAGTGAAGACACTCTAACATCTACATTTATGGTAAGTGTACACGACTGTACTTTTCCCTTACTCCATTTGACAAAGGGCAATTGTCACAAATTAACCCCCCCCAATGGACCTTTTCACACAGCACAAGGGGGTCACTAATCCCATCCATGGTGGCAGATGCTGCAACTTACACTGTGGCTGATAGGATTCTGATCCCATTCAGACACCTTTATGATGATGTGCTCAATGTCCTGTAGGAGGCCAGGAAACCAAATACAAGAAAATAATCTCCAAGTGGAAACTTCACTATTTGGTGTCATAAGTCAGCTGGATCCACTTCTCAGTGAACCCCCTCTAGTGCTCTCTTTGTGTGAGCTACTGCAGTTGTGACTGGCTTACTCATCCATCCAAGCCCATCTGTTTATTTCTGTTTGCCTGCCTTTGGATCCTCATTAACATCTAGACTCCATTGCAAACTCTTCCTCAAAGGGGTACTGTACCTTAGGCCCCCCCAGGAAACCCTTTCCCCTCCCTTGGGACCACCACATGCTAGAGAAGTTTATGCTCACACCCTCTGAGCCAACAAACAAAGCCACTTTAAAGCACTGTACTTGGAAAAATGTTTGTGGCCCTAACCTCAGTCAAGTGTCATAACTCCAATCCTTTATGGCTATCCCTCCCTTTTTAATTTTCCACAAGGATAGGGTTACCGTTAGGACAAATCCATCCTTCCTGCCCAAGGTAGTCAATGACCTGTCCTTAACCAGGCCATACAGCTACATGTTTTTTTTTCCCAAACCTGCAAGGAGACAGTGCTGCATTCCTTGATGTTCACAGGCAAATCTGATTCTACCTGCACAACACCAGGTCTCATCAGACACTGACCAACTCTTTGTATCCTTTCACCTCAGAGCACTGGGGAAGGCAGTGACCAAGCAGACCATCTCTACTCGGATCTCCAAAGCCATTACCTTCTGCTACCAGATCCGTGGCAAGTCCCTGCAAGGGTACAATTAAAACTCGTTCCACAAGAGCAATGGCATCCTCGGCAGCCTTCAAGGATTTGAATACCTCTTCCAGCCTGGAAGCTGCTACTTTGTGCTCAGTCCATACCTTCAAGCACTACAAGCTTGACCTCTCCAAATCCAGGGCAAGATTTGCCAGGGATATTCTTCATGGATTCCTGGAATCTGCCTGTAGACCACCACCCCGACCTCAGTGAGCTTTGGCACTCACCCATATGCAGAATACTGCAACATGGGAATAGGACATGGAAAAGTTGTGTAAAATCTTACCACACCATAGATGTCCTTCTCTTCCATGTTGCAGCATTCCTTCCCACCCTCCTTCCCCTCTTGTCAGCTGATGACTTCCATTTCTAGATGGCAGTGACATTGCTTTTAACAGGACTGGCTCTGACTGGGGCTACTGTTCTGAGGGCTGGTGCATGCCAGTGTCACCTTTGTGGCTCATGAAATCTTGTCAGTGTCTGACGCACCATAGAGGGACTGAAGGCTTTTGGGTACTGGCTGTACATGTGAGACTGAAGGGTAAAGCCACATGCAGAATATGAAGGAGGACATTAATGGTTATGGTAAGATGCATCTGCACTAAATTTCAGCCCATTCTTGCTTATTTTATGTACTACTTTTAATCATTACTATTTAACAATCTCATTTCTATAATTACATGTTAGTTTCTAGAATACTTTCTGCAACTTTGAGCAGTGTTCTTTGCGAAATCCCATGCACTCTTTTCTTGAACCCCCCCCCCCCCCGCTTAATCTTCCCCCTCCACTTTGAATTCAAACCTTTTGACAGCCTTAACTGTGTAACTCTAAAATCTAAAGCAAAAAAGACCAACCAGCCATGGCTGATAAAGTATTTATAAAAGACAGTAACTGTAAGTGCTTCCATGCAGTAAATACAGTTCATCAGACCAAGACCTTGGAGACTTACTTTGGTTATTTTTTAAAGCATCACACTGAAGAACTACTTGTCATAAGCACCAGATTGCTGTCAGTGATGGTTTGTCTAGAGCCAGACTAACAAGGGGTCTGGAGCTGCAGTCCCAGGCCCACATGTCTGACCTTTTGGTCCTCCTGCTTCTGTCCCCAGTTGGCCTGAAATCCTGAGCTAGTGGCACACCAAATAAAATGTAACTTTCAGCTACAGCCCCTAATCCAGCAACGGAAAGTTCCATATGCATACAACTAGGAACATACTGCTACTATTGGGATACTGATATCCACTTGCACATCCCCCCCCCCCCAAGTACAAATCCTGGCACTTTTGTGCAGAATGGAACTATTGGATGCTTGGGTAGGTTGCCCATCAAACAGGGTACATGTTTTGATGTCTGCCATCTGCTGTTGCAGTAGCACTGTATGCAGGTGTTTTCCTTACTATTTCAGATCCCTTTTCACTCGTGTTCTGCTGTTGATCATGCCATGGCAGGTTTATTTAACATTTGTTTATCAGGAAAGTTTGACTTGGAATGAAGCCAGTTTTCAGCAGAGGCCCAGGGAGAAATGCTCCATATGCATGTCTTTGTAATTTGGGAGGAAACCTGAGTAACTGGAGAACTCCCACACGAATGCAGGGAGTACATGCCCACTCCACACTGAAGGCCCTCCAGCCAAGAATCGAACCAGAGAACCTCTTGCTGTAAGATGATGCTACTGCAGCACCACTGCACTGTCCAACCTAGTGGCAAGCTTTTGCACTGCCTAAGTCACTGAGTAAAAGGAAACACTATTTTCTCTAGAATTTTTTTTACTGCCTAAGCTTTCAAGTATGGACTCCATGGGGTGAAACTGTCCACTAAACAAAACTGCATTTTTTGGTAAGTGGTATCCTCAGCAAGAGGTTCTCCCATTCGATTCTCTGCTGGAGCGCTTTGTGTGAAGTCTGCATGAACTCCCTGTGGTAGTGATGTTTAAAGACATTCAGGTAGGTGCATGTGTGAATGGGCGTGCTGCCTTTGAAGGTTGGCTTGTTATCTTGAATGTGAAGACTGCTTTGGATATTGAACTACAAAAATGTAACTGTGCACTCTGCTGTAACAAAAGCTAAGTCAAGCATTTTATGACTGTCTTTGTCAAAAGTCAGAGCCACGATGTCTAGAGGCAGGCATCCTGCCTATTGTTTCGAGGCCAGAGTTGATGCCTAGAATTTGCATGTATAATTTCTTTTATTGCCCTGGCCTCCTGACCAGCTGCAAGATCAAAAGGGCTAATAACCTCCGAGTTCTGTTAGCCTGGGAACCAGAAAGGAATGATGTAATCTGAAATGAATCTGTGGTACTGTTATCAATTTAAGGAGAGAGGGAATGAGAGCACTTGTCTTGAGAACATTCCATCACCAGCACTTCTTGTATCTATATGCAAGTAGGATCTTAGGCTTTAGTGATCTTCGTGTTTCACTGTTGCAGTCATTACATTTGGGTAATCCTGCTGGCAGGTTGCCCTCAGTCGGCCTGAATTCCAAAGTCTTGGGTCCTGCGTCGGTTGCTGCCACCCCTTCCCTTGCGTCAGGTTGTCAGGGGTATAAAAGATGCAGCCAACGCCATTTTCTTCAGTCTTTCTTGCGCGGTGCCCGAAGCAGAAGCAGTTTGCAAGTGCCGGTCAGATTTTCGTGTTAGTTTCAGATCCGAAGTCTTCAATAAAGCTAAGTACCCCGTTGGGGAAACTTTTTTTTCTCTTGCTCCAGACCGATGTCAGAAAAAGTTGATTGTATTTCTTGTAGAAAGCAAATACCTCCTCATAAGGACTTTCATTCTTACTGTATTCCTTGCTAGGCCCTGATCACAATGTTTCAGGTTCTGTTTTGTGCTAGATTTAACCAACGCACTAAGCGTTGGTATAACTTTGCATTAAACTATTTTGGACGCAGGTTTAATTATCCAGAAATGTCGTCAGATAGCCATCTGACTACTGGAGTTCACAAAAAACACAAAGAAAAGGAGAGAAACAGAGGCCCAAAACCAACTAAGCTTATCCCAAGCCAGTCGCCGGTTCTCAGTGAGGTACTTTCGCAGCCCCTGATGCCCACTACTTAAGTCACAGGCCGCTACTGACTCCCACATGGAATCTGCTATGCCGCTGGTAACTCAAAGTATTGGAGCCTCTGACACTATTCCCTCAGATGGGTCCGGAGCCACTGAGCAGGCACCGGCTTTTGAGGGTGTATTCAGACCTAAACATCTATACATTAAACCGAAGTCAGCTTCAAAGGCAAAGACTAAAACACCTTTTAAAGCAAAGAAACAAACTCGAGCCACGTGGACAGGCCTCTATGCCCAAAAAACAGATGCTCAAAATGGCCGAAGACTTTATTACTTTGATCAGGGGTTCCCATCCCCCTCCTGTTAAGAGGCCTAGGCAAGAGACAGACTATGAATCTTCAGATCAGGTTTCTATTTCTTCTGATTCCCCTTCTGATAAGGAATATTCTCTCCCCCCATGAGGATTCTGATGCTGAAGAATCTATTCCTTCAGCTTCTCCTCCTGAGGGCTGTTCCTTTGGGGAAACCTTGCATACCATGAGGGAGCATTTCCACTGGGAGAGCCAAGATTTTTCAGAATCTAAAGCGGCTCAGGGACTTCCTTTTACTACCTCCTCTACACAGACCTCTAGCCATTCCACCTGTTGGACATTGTAGATGTGTTTTCAGAGTCTAGTCTGACCCCTGGCTCCTGTTAAGCCTGACAGATATTACAGGGTTCCTGACTCTCATAAATTCCTTTTCAAAAACCCTGCTGCAGACCCAGAAACTATTTCACAGGGTCCCAAAGGAGTTAAGGCTTCCGCTGCAAAAAACCCTACCCCCTATGACAGATTCTAGAGCACTGGATAGATGGGGGGAAAAAAGGTTTACACATCTGCTACCCTGGCTATAAAGGCATTACACTGTCAAGTTTCATGTACTCATCAGCAACATGTCATGGCATTGCTTAAACAGAAAATGTTAAACTCTGTGCAGAAAACAAGGAAATGCAGGCTTTATTGCATGCAGCTGAATAAGTTGGAAAGCATACTTTGCAATGTGGTTTTGATTCTTTGGAGGCCTCCTGCAGTGCCGCAGTTACAGGTTCTGTAATTAGGAGGCATGCTTGGTTAAAGGAACAATATCTGCCTGATCATGTTAAAGTTAAATTATTAGATGCACCTTTACAGCACGATACGTTGGTGTTAAGGCAGAGGAGGTGTTGGGGGACAGAGCTAAATCCATGCAAACTGTTAAAGATGTTTTACAAGTACAGCCACCTAGGTTTAGTAGACACTGGCCAACAAAGAATTGGTCCTTTCCTGTGTCAGACAGACCTCAAAGGGGTAGAACCAGATGCCCTAGAGGCAGATTCCAGGTGCAAGGTTCATACCGCTCAAAACAATGGGGGGCTTCTACCTCCAAAATTGGAGAAGACCAGTCACAACCATACAGGAAGTAGTCCCAATGACATCCCCCTGCCTGCAACAAGCACTTAACTCCTGGCAGCACCCTTAGGGGTAAAAATAGCACTTTTTGCTCAAAATTGGCACATAACCCAGGACAAGTGGGTTCTAAACAGTCACAAGGCTACAAATTCCACTTCCATACCCTGCCAAAGGCAAGTGGTTGGCCAGATCTGCCAAAAAATCAATGGGCAGAGGCACAAAAGCAAGTTTCATCCCTCATGGACATGAGGGCCATTCGGCACGTACCAGAGCAAGAGCAGGGACAAGGATTTTACTCCAGACTTTTCTTGGTACCCAGAAAAGACAAAGCCTAGAGGCTAATACTGGACCTATCTACTCTAAACACATACCTGGATATTTCAAAATGTTGACTCTGCAGCAGCTTCTGCCCATGCTGGACAAGAAGGCTTGGCTTGTATTTTTAGACCTAAGAGGCATACCTGCATGTCCGAATCAGACTCATGCAGAAAATATCTGATTCATAGCTGGCTCAATGCACTACCAATTCTCTGCACTGCCCTTTGGCTTATCTACTGCACCCAGGGTCTTCACAAAGGAATACAAATATATCCTTACTTGGACGACTGCCTTATTCAAGCAGAGAACAAGGACATTCTACAGCATCTGGCATTTGTAAAAAGATTACTAACATGCCTGGGTACACAGTAAACGAAAATAAATCAAAACTCGTACCCTCTGAAGAGATATTCCTGGGTGCAAGCTTAAATACAAATGCCCAGATGGCTTATCTCATGCCAGACAAGCAAAGGCAACTGACTACTTATTTCAAAATGTTGGCAAAGACCCAGTTGTCTGCAAGAAAAATTCTGCAGGCTTTGGGCTTCATGGTGTCCTGCATTCTGCTAATTCCATATGCAAGACTGCATATGAGGAAACTACAGTGGTATCTAAAAAGTGTTTGGACTCAACATTGCCACAGCCTCGAAACAATTGCCCTCATTCCCTGCTTGCAACAGGTGTGTTGATGGTGGGCAAAGGCCTGTCGCCACAAGAGGCAGCCATTCACTACACCCCCAGCCAGGCAGACATTGCCAACAGATGCATTAGATTATGCCTGGGGGACCCACATGGCAGGAAGTTGTATTCAGGGCACATGGTCCGCAAGCCAAATGCATCTACATATCAATCAAAAAGAGATGCTAGCTGTTCAGAATGCCCTTACAGCCTTCAAGGATCTACTTCATCCAGGACAACTACTGATAGACTGACAATACTACAGTCTTGTGGTACATAAGCAGGGAGGCACACATTCCTACCCTTTGCAGACTAGCCATGACTTTGTGGGACACAGCATTGACTTACCAAGTACATCTGCAAGCACAATTCCTGCCAGGAAAGATAAATACTCTGGCAGACTAAGCAGAAACCTCATGGATCCCCATGAGTGAAAATTGGTTCCACAAGTCTTCAACATAAGGAATTGGGGATGCCCGGACATAGATCTATTTGCCTCCCCTCACAACTGCCAACTACAAATATTCTGCACAAGGACTTATCACAAGCAAGCATGGAAAGTGGGTGCTCTATCATTCAACTGGAAAAACTTAGCAGTATATGCCTTTCCTTCACTGCATCTCCTCACCAAGGTACTCCTAAAGGTCAGACAAGAGAAGCCAAAAATTATACTAATTGCCCCAGACTGGCCTCGCCAGCACTGGTACCCAATCCTAAGGAACTTATCTCAATGCCCAGCATGGACATTACCTCAAATTCCACCCTTACTGACACAACAAAACAATCTGATCCTGCACAGCGAACTCAGGACCTTAAATCTGGCTGCATGGTGGATAATGTAGCTTTTCAAAACACACCTCTCTAAAGCGGTGATGGATGTCATTTTGGAGCCAGGAGGCCCAGTACCAGAAAATCTTATGCAGAAAAATGGAAGAGATTCTGTGCTTGGAACCAGGCACAAGGAATGGACATGATTTTACCAAATATCCCTCAGAATTTGCAATATTTAACGGAGATGTTGGACAAAGGCCTATCCTCATCAATTAAGATTCATGCCTCTGCTATTTCAGCTCATTACAATACAGAGCCACCTATTTTTTCTCATCCTTAAGGCAGTACCACAGAAGAGCCAAAAACTTGCGGCCTCCAAGGAGATTACCAATACCTGCATCGGACCTCAATTATGTTTTGGATAAACTCACCCTGCCTCCTTTTGAGCCAGCTGCTACAGCTGATATAAAATTTTTATCATGGAAAACAGCTCTGCTCCCAGCAATTACCTCTGCAAGATGAGTCTCAGAGCTACAGGCACTCATGGCTGTGGAACCTATCATTTTCCATCCAGATAGTTTCTCTAAGGACAAACCCCACATTTATGCCTAAGGTAGTGTCCAGTGTGGCCCTCAACCAAACTATTAATTTGCCTACCTTTTATCCAAACCCACAGAATAAGGGTGAGACTTATGCATTCTTTGGACATACACAGACAGCTGTGCTTTGCTTTGGACAGAACCAAAGCTTTCAGAAAGACTGAGCAATTGCTGGTAGCATATGCTGCAGGATCACAAAGGCCATCTCAAAGCAGACTATTTCAAAGTGGATAGGCAACTGCATTTGTTTCTGCTATTCACAACATGGCAAATCAGTGCCTAAGGGCATTAGGCCACATTCAACCAGAGCAGCAGCAGCCACTTCAGCAGCCTTCCTCAGAGGAGTACCAACCAAAGACATTTTAGAGGCTGCAACCTGGAGTTCAGTGCATACTTTTACAAAGCACTGTCACTTACCACTCTACTCTAAATCCATGGCAGGCTTTGCCACTGCAGTTCTGCAGGTCTTCATAGCCCGCTCCTACTTCTAATTTAGTTCCAGCCTCCCAACCTTAGCTTTGGGATTCAACACAATTGTAATTACCAACAGTGAAACACTAACATAGTAGTTGTGTACCTACCATAAATGTAGATGTTAGTGTATTCACTGTTGCAGTCCAGGTTACCCACCCACCATCCCCCTTTTCTTTGCTGGACCTTATCTGTACTTCTCTATTCTATACAACCTATGTGGTGTATTTGCTTGTAGGTAAAGGATATATTTACTTTGGTGCATGCATGCTTTGACATATTTTTAGCATACCCTTTTGGGGGCACCTGACATCTGGGGCAAGAAACTGGTGTTGGCTGCATCTTTTATATACCCCTGGCGCACCTACGTCGGGTAGGAGGCAACAGCAACTGACACCGGACCTAGACTTTGGAATTCAGGCCGACTGCTGGTAGCCTGCCAGCAGGATAACCCAATTGTAATGACTGCAACAGTGAATACACTCTAACATCTACATTTATGGTAGGTACACAACTGTACTTTCTAGTGATAGTAGATATTGATTGGATGTGGTGCAGCTAAAACATTTCATACTTGAGCATGAGGCAATGTGGGAGATTTTAGAGGCATAAGAGGAAAATTATGAAAATTCATGGGTGTAATAAATGGATGGGGGAAATATTGAACTGGGATGCCTGACAGGTATATGTTTTAGTTATCAATGAATGCAGTATTAGATCTGCATGTATAAAATGAGGGGAGGCAAGATGCGAGCTGGAAGGAAGTGTTACATTGACATGTATGACCTGTGCAGATTTTTTTCTAATGTAAAGGGATTGATAAGTGAGATTGCATTGTACACCAAAATCCACGTAACATAGTAAAAGGGTATAAAACAAATGCCTCCCAGATGTCACAGGAAACTTGATTTTGTAGTGTTTTAAGTAACTACTTCCAGGATACATTTTAAAAGGCCTCAAAGGTTCCAAAATTTTAAAGTGAGTGCTAAAAACATGCATGAACTTAACATGATGCAAGTGCATGTGCTGTAGTGCAAGTGCGACACTAAAAAGATATAAAGAAACCATTTTGTATAAAAAAAAACACTAATCTTTTAAATATAAAAAGTAGTAAAATCAAATGGCAGCTTTAGTTTTCAAAGCAGGTTTGATGGAAATAAAATCATTCAAGGCAGGGTAAACCCCAGCATTCAGAAGAGGCTACCAGTAAAGTTCACGTTGTTGCAACCTCGCCTCCCTGTCTACTAATAGGCAAAGGAACTTTTTCCAGAATAGTAAACCTAAATTTCTTTACACACTGCTTGTACAAAGCAGTCACTGTGCTTCGTTTTGATTGCAGTATAGATGCTGGTAAATCCTTTCTCAAGGGACTTACTAAGTTGCAAAGTACCCAATTCTATTTACCTCTTGCAGATAATAATTTGGGGTACCCTGCCACAGGAAAATGTGCATTGTAAAAATAAGCCTCCACTGTCTGCAGGTACCACATCTTCCTATAGCAGCATTCTGAATGACTACATCAAGGCAGTCCATGTCGTGTTCAGAAATAAATTGTTCTTGTCAACTAACTTTTTGGTTCTTGTCCCAGTTGATCAAGCATAGCAAAGGAGCCAAATAAACCCCCTCCAATGGTTATTAACCTGTCTGAGGGAATGAAAATGCCTTATACTTTACCGCAAAACTTTGGATTGAAATTCCCATGAGTTCCATCAGGCTGTTTACACTGGGAGTGAATTGGATGTCATAAGGTCCCTGTATTTAGTGTCCCTGTGATCAGAGACCCAGTAATGAAATTACCAACTCCAGTGGGTACTCCTGATCACTAGGAAGCTGTTTAACAAAACAGGCTTCCCTTTACAGCACTTGGTCTTCAGAGATTAGCCTACTTAGATGAGTCAGTTGCCCCTTCACTAAATTCCTCTTATGCCATAACGGGTGCTGAGTTTTGAAATGATAGTTTTTATGTAAATGTTGATTCGTATCTGCTTATCTTTTTGTATATACAGACATGCAAAAGTTAATAAAATCATCATGGATCTGTCAACTGCAAAACTGATTTAAGAGCATTCACAAATTCAAGGTCTGTATACTGCAAACATGTCCCCTTGGTGTCCTCTGTACTAGTGAAATACAGTGCCAGGAACCCTGCATATGGGTACAGGAAAGCCTGCCACATTCAGCACCCTTTGTCACCTCTGTATGAAACATGAGGCTGCAAACGAAGAATGGAGTAGCCTTATCAGCTGTGTGACTGACTGTGCCATTAGATACTTCACAATATTTCTCCCAAAATGTCCTGCTGAAAGTGAAGTGTATAATTCAGCCCTCTGAGGGTGCAGAGGTTTGCTTTGCCAGCTTTCCAGAGCCCTGAATCCTTTGTCAGGGGAGGAAGAGATTTAGACTGAAATTAGTTTTAATATCCATTTGAGTAATTTAAGTCTGGTGCAGCTGTTAGCATTGCCACCTCACAGCAAGAGGTTCTCCAGTTCGATCCTCTGCTGGGGTGCCGCCTTTGTGGAGTCTGCATGTCCTCCCTTTGGCTGCGTGGGTTTCCTCCAGGTGCTCCGGTTTCCTCCCAGATGGAGTTGGACGCACTCTAAATTGGCCTTAGGCATGTGTATGTGTGCCTTCCATGGAAGGATGGGCGCTGGGCTGGCATCTCTACACTGTAAAACTCAACTGCCAATTGAGCGGACAAGTGATCTGCTGTGGCGACCCCTAACCGGGAAATGCTGAAAGAAGTTAATGTTCACATTGCTGTGTAGTTGCTGTGTAGTTGCTGTGTAGTTGCTGTGTAGTTGCTGTGTAGTTGCTGTGTAGTTGCTGTGTAGTTGCTGTGTAGTTGCTGTGTAGTTGCTGTGTAGTTGCTGTGTAGTTGCTGTGTAGTTGCTGTGTAGTTGCTGTGTAGTTGCTGTGTAGTTGCATCTGTTTAGTTCAACTGGCATTTTGCAACTTCAGGCTAATGCAATAGTACAGCTAAAATTGTCCAGTCTTTTCCTTGCAACAACCAAAAATGCTCAGAAGATCGTGGAACATTTTGCTTTGGAGAAAATGTCTGAATTTTAATTCATAGCTTTAGATAAGGATTTTCATGCCAGACGCAGGTTTGCTACTTTTCCTTATGGAAAGGCTTCTGTAAAGAGTAAATGGACTATAGTTTTACCTTCATGAGAATTAGTTGTGAACCGTATTCTGAAGTAGAATAACTTTATTTTCACCAAATACCAGTTTGAAACAACCTGTGTATGTCAGAACTTTACAATAAAAGTAGTCTGGATTTCTACATATTTGAAAGCATAATTGTGCCTCATGGTAGCCCGAATTATTGGTTTAAAGATTTCAGCAATGCTGCTGAAAGCAGTACAAGCTTTTATTACCAAGTGTTTGCTTTGCTGGCTTGGAAAGCTGTGTGAGGAACATCCAAGGTTAAATCACACAATGGTTCTCGCTGCTTGTGGTTAAACTATCAAGCCTCATGGGGAATAAATTCCCAGTATACAGTCACCAAGAAGCATTGCTAAGGTGCATGTAGATGCCTAGATATTAGTCCTATGACCATTCACACTGTTGGTGCCCTTCCTCATGCAACAGCTCCTTTTTTCTAGGAGGACCATACCTGTCAATTCCATGGTAAAGTTGTGAATATTTAAATCTTAAGATGGTGAGTTGCATTAAATATGCAAAGGTAGTTTGACAAAACTGTTTCATCTGTTGAATGTTTAGGTCCCTTGGTTCTAGTCTTGTTGTAGATGTTGGACCTGGGGATAAATAGGAGGTCCAGAGAATTGGGGTAAATAGCTGTATGATGAAGATGCAGGTTATTAAAGCCTTGTCTAAGGCAAAAAAAAAAAGCCTATATGGGACCAGAAGGCATCCCAGGCTGTCTTCTGAACAAACTAAAACTTGAACTAGCATCACCACTAAGTACCCTGTTCATTCACAGCTTGACCACAGGGCTTTGTTCATTGTGGAATAGAGAACAACCACCGTTATTTCCCTCCACAAAGTTGCTTTGGCAAGAGAGACAGGGAATTGGACACAAGTGTGACCATTCTCATCTGTAAAGCCATGGAACACACAATGAACCTCAGACGCAGGTGATCTCCAAACCCTGTGTCCAACCCAAATTGCCTTCAAGGGCAGATCCTGCCTGTTAAACCTGGTGGATTTCTTTGAAAATGTGACTACAGCCATTGATGGGCAAATCTGTGCAAACACCTTTGCCAAGTTTAATGCCCGAATGTGGGATTGTCAAACAATGTAAACCCCTTTGTTCTAAGATGGGTTGCAAACTGGGTCACAATCTGGTCACACTATTATTGGGTGACTCGTATCAGCTAGCAGACTTGTCACCAGTGGGGTGCCACAAGGGTCAATGCTGGACCCCCTACTGTTTGATACGTACTTCTCAAGTTCAGGCTAAAACTAAGGGGCTGTGGCTAACCAAGTTTGTGGATGACTGCAAACTGGGTGCAGTTATTGAATCCCCAAATAATGCAAATATACTTCAGGAGGGTCTTACACAGACCAATGACTGGTCAGTCTCAAACCAAATGCAAAGAAATGCATAATCATTCCCTTCTGTAAAAATGTTCCTTCGCACTATCAAATTAACAATACCCTATATCTATGAAGTGGTAAGATCTGGGATCACAAGTAGACTGTGACCTTAACTTGGACCACCATGTGCCTACTGTAGTAAGGTAGGCTTTCTACATAGCACACTTGATTAGCAAAGGCATCACCTCTACAGCAAAGGAAGTTGTAACCCCTCTGTACTAGTCACTTATCAGGCCTATAGTTGAGCCTAATGCCCCTTTTGGCATGTACCATACAGAGCATCTGCAGCAATTGAAGAGACCTCAGGTTTCTGACCAAGATCAAGGGACTCTAGTCGGTCTGTGTAAGGCATGTGCTGAAGTCTGTCACTACTCAGTATGGTATAGACTTCTTGGGGGAGTCTGGCTTGCAGAGCAATCTCCAATCCAAACCTAATGAATTTTCTGCACATCCGTAAGTCTAACTGGACTAGTTATCCATTCCAGGGACCTAAATGTAACCTGTGACTTGAAGGACATACTGGTGGGACAGATGTCTCCCAGCAGCTTTCTTTGAAATAGGCTACCAGTTCATGTGAAGCAGAGGGACCTGTAGGACACTGTTCAAAAGGAACATGGACGAGTGGATAGGGCACCCTAAAGTCTTACTAGGGATGTAGCACTCACAACCCTCCTGGACATGGGCAATCGGGAAGTACACTCCTGGGTATTGACTAGAATCTGTGGTATTACATTGGGGTGAAATGGCTAGGCTTGAAATGACCTGGTCGATAGGCTCATAACCTGCTATGATCCTGTGAAAGTGATGTTGTGACTAAAGAAGACTCGTGGCAGGTGTTTCTAGGTCTGCATAGTGGTAGTGTTTTTCAACTCTCTAATGTGTAATTTAATATACGTTGACATTGATATTCAGTCTGGAGTCTCACTAAAAAGTGCTCACTGAAATATTCTTTATTTTTTGGGGGGGGTCATTTTAGTGTTTCTAGAGTTCTTTACCCAAACCCCAGATACTATAGTTTTTGAGTTTTAACAGAATTATTTACAAATCTATAAATATAAATGGACTTTCAAAATTGTCAAAGCCCTCCATTAAGCAGTGTTTCTTGCATCTACATTTATAATGGAATAAATAGTTGCAGCCATATGGTTTGGTACTTGCTAGTGACTTTTTTCATTAATTGTATCAAAGCTTACAGGGGTTGGTCTGCTATCCTTAGGGAAGTAAAGACTCCAGTTAAGTGAGTAAAGGAGGCTTGGCACGTGTGTTGTCATTTTGAGTAGGAAGGGTGTAGGAGGTATTTGTCCATGGATTATAAGCCTTTTGTAAACTGAGGTATTCACCATGCAGGTAGAGATGCTTTAGAAGTACAAGGATTGCCAATGAGGTGGGGGTTGAATGTTCTAGGTCCATGTGCATGGTAGTCTTGGGGGTTACAGCTGACAATTATTTGTAGTACTAGGAGTCATACCTCAGCTTCCCAGACTTTTGGAGAATGTCCATATGTTTGGCTCATTTAGTCTGTTCCTCAACATTTCCAGTTTTCTGGCAAATCACTGGAATGTTCTGATTCAAGTCACTAAATGACATACATTGTGCTTCAAACTTCAAATATTTCAGAAAATGCATGTTAAAACACGTACTCTAACAAGTTTATAAGAGCAGTATTTAAAATTGCCCCTATTTTTGACCCTTTGTCCTTCCATTTTGTCAGACCTTTGTCCAAAGTTTTTGGGCTGAGGTGTGCCAGGAGTCATGTAATGAGTTTACAGCCTTAAATTACCTTTGGCTCTTGTCCTTCAGAAGAGATTTGGTTGAATGGTGACTATAGCCCGTCTCCCCCCGACTGCTTTAGCAGCAGTACTACTGGGTTTGAGTATTGGCAATGCTTTGGACATTTTGTGGCTTTGCACAGATGCTAGGTTAATTATTTTGTTTCAGAGGTAAGCCATGGACTAAATCTTTTTAAATTGTGGCCTTGTTTGGGAGTAGTAATAGCAGCTGTAATGTTGAGCAAGTTTGGATGAGAATGCAAGTGGTTTGCTTTTAGTCCAGCCTTTCACTTTGCCCACGAGTCCTGAAATGCTCTGTCCATAGTAGCCCTGACAGAGTGGGCTTGCATACGTCTGTATTTCGAGAGTTGCTCTTTTGGCTCAAGTTAAACACTAGCAGTTTAATTCTGTTCTTGTAGTTGGATGGTGTATTATAAGAGACTGCATTGCAGGTTGGGGGACTGTTTTTCTAGTATTGCAGTTTTCTATTTACAAAGTTTGTCTTGGAAGATTTTACCAAATGGCTTTTCTTAGTGGTCATCTGCTCGGTCCAGGTTGCACACAAGGTTAATGTCAGATGTTGAGCAGAAACAAGATTGTGCTGTTTTGCCTAGATGCTCAGGTTGCACGCATAAGGTTTGTCAGATGTTGAGCAGAAACAAGATTGTGCTGTTATTTTGCCTAGATGCTCAGGATGCAAGGGAGCATGTTTGGATCAATAACTTTTGCTTAGTTCAGAATCTCTGGGCACTTGGCTTGTTAACTCTCTAAGTACACTGGGGTCTAACAGTGTAGTGCTTATTCTAGATGAAGTTGGCGAATGTTTTATTAGAGCAGTGCTGGCTTTCATTGTGCCCCCCACAGACAAACTACTTGCTTAAAATGGAATGTGATAATTTGCACAGAAATGCACAAGAGTAATTGTGCAGATAGTAATCCTACAAGCAGTAGTACCAGACTGTAGTTTAGGGGGTTATGCTGCTCAAATGAAGGCAAAGCTGATCTGCAGGGAAGAGGAACTGTAAGTTTGAGAAGAGACTCCTTTGCAGGAAAAGGAACTCTAATGCATTTGTTAAGGTGATGGGATCAAAGGTGGGACACAGCTGATACATTCTCCCTTCATGTGCCTTTATTTTCTTTACAGGAAACTTGTTTTATGCTGGTCTTGGTGGTACATTGTGTTTGATTTTATAAATGGTAACTGTTAGCCTTGTTAAGCCAGTGTTCTGCTGCCAGTTGGTCTTTACCTGGGGAAGGTAGCAATTTGGTAGGCGAGTGAAGTTATAATGGCTATCGTGGCACTGGCCAAGTTATCCATGTCAAATGTATATACTAGTATAATGGGGCCAGTGTTACTCTGATGGTATGGTATCTGCTAGGGGACAGATTACTGTTTGAGGATGAGCTCCCATATACTAGTATAATGGGGCCGGTGTTACTCTGACAGTATCTGCTAGGGGACGGATTACTGTTTGAGGACGAGCTCCCATAGCCTTGCTGGTCTCTACTTTACTGCTTACATCCTCCACTGCATGTTTGTAAGACCCTGAACTTACTGTTTTAATCTTTTTACTAGTTGGCACGGTCTGTTCCTAATGGTCACTCAAATTACTCAGACCATTTGTTTGCTCCCCCATGAGCATATAGAATGCTTCCCTCTGACGTTTGTGCACAATGGTGGAGGTTGGGGGGTGCTCAAGGTGTCTGCATCTGTAGAAAGATGCAGTACCCAGTTACCCGTATTTACTTATATTAGGATTGCTGTGACTAGCCCAAGTCTGCAGACAGGATAGCTCATAAGTATCAACTTCCTGCCTACTTATCCCTTCAGTTTGTAGATCCATTTATGGTAAGTACCTTCCAGCTGTACTCCATGCAGAGACTAACTTGTTTTATTGTAGAATTTGCTTCTGCCAATATTTACATGTACCTTATTTCACAGTACACAGCAAACGTTACGGAGAATGTGGTGGATTTTGAAATACTGCAGTTAAGCGTGACTGATAAAGATGAACCGCATTCCCCCAACTGGAGAGCAGTATATCGCATAGTAAAAGGAAACGAGGGTGGCTTCTTCAATATATCAACTGCAGAAAGTAATAATGGAATCCTAAAAGTTGTAAAGGTAAATTTAAATTTGGAGCAGATTAAGCACAACTTCCTTAAATGTAACCAGTGTTTGTGCAGTCACTGTATGGATAAATTAAAGTACTCAAATGAATATTGAGGGGTGGAATAGTTGCTAATATAAGGAAAAGCAATTTAACAAGCAGGTTTATTTTTTCAAATTCAGCTTAAATGATTTATTCCCTTTGTCTTTTATTTCCTTAGTTTTTTTAGCTCTGCAAGTGACACAATCTTTATTCTTTCCCTTGGAACCATATGCATTCTCATTTTATGCCAGGCGAGGTGGTGGTCTTTCCAGGTAGATTAGACTTTGGTACTTGATGCTAGATGTCTGGGTTTTGAGAGGTGAGGGGAATGGGAAGATGCCTATGTGAGTAGTTTGCATTTTTTCTTTACTACTTTCTTCCCATGACAGGACTAAATGTTTCTACATTCTGAGTAGACTTTCTCTTCTCAGATTCTTCCTTTCGACATAGGTAAGACTTTTTCTCTTCTCAGATTCTTCCTTTCGACATAGGTAATTTGCTTTTTAACCTTCTGCTTAACAGCTGTTGACCCTGGAGCAGTGTGTTCTGATCTTCAGAAACTGAGATGATGACAGTCCTCTTGGCTTCTGCTATGGATCTTTCAGGACAGTAACTGGATAGATGTTGATCATGTTTTACTGTTGCAGTCCTTACATTTGGGTTATCTGCTGGCATGTTGCTGTCAGTCGGCCTGATTAACAAAGTCTTGGGTTCTGCGTCTGTTGCTGTCCCTTCTTCCATGACGTCAGGGGTATAACATGCAGCCGACACCATTGCATCAGTCTTTCTTGCCACGTGGTGCCCGAAGCAGAAGCAGTTTGCAAGTGCCGGTTGGCAGACTCTTGAAATTTTCGTTTTCGAGTTTCAGAACTGAAGTCTTCAACTTAAAGCTAAGTACCCCATCCGGGAAACTTTTTCTTGCTCCTTACTGATGTCAGTAAAAGTTAATTATATTACTTGTGGGAAGCAAATAGGATTTTCATTTGTACTGTATTCCTTGTCTAGGCCCGGACCACGATGTACCTTGCTGTCGGTTTTATGCTTTAATCAGCGCACTATCTGTCAGTACATTTCTGCTTCAAAATATTTCTGATGTCCTTCATGGATGCATCTGCAGTCATAACAACTGGGTTGTCCTGTCGTCAGGCAGCCCTTCAGTCGGCCGGATTCCAAAGTCCGGGTCCGGCTTCGGCTGATGTCGCACTTCACCCGACGTCATCTCTGTTGGACTTCGGGTATAAAAGCATCAGCCGACGCCATTTTCTTCAGTCTTTCTTGCCGCGTGGTGCCCGAAGCAGAAGCTGTTCGCAAGTGCCGGTCGGTCGGATCCAGAGATTACTTCTACCGAATACTACTTCGAAGACTTCTAAAGCTAAGTACCCCGTTGGGGACTCTTTATTGCCTCAGCCGATGTCAGAAAAAGTTAATAATTGTTTAACCTGTGGGAAACAAATACCTCATAAAGATTTCCACTCTTACTGCCTGCCTTGCTTAGGCCCAGCCCACGTAGCAGCTTGTTCGTCCTGTGCTTCTTTCAACCGACGAACGCTTAGACGTCGGTCGGAGTTTGCAGAACAGTTTTTCGGTTCTGATTTTGCGTACATTATGCCGTCGGATCCTCCGACTACGCATTCTGCCAAAAAACGCAAAGAAAAAGACCGACACTCGCGGTCCGCGGTTTCGGCCGAAACCATGGTTAAGCAAACCGCGAGTGTCTCGGTTTCGGCCGAAACCGAGAAAACTGATCAAAATACAGCTGAATCTATCTCTACAACTGAGGTCCCTGCTAACACTCTTGAATCGGCCTCAGAAATTTTACCCACTACGGTGCTTACCACTGACTTATCAGACACTATTCCCTTGGATGTCTCTACCCCAGCACGTGGTGCTGCTAGGCCTCCAGCAGCCATGTCCATTAAGGCCTTCGCCAGGGCTAAAGCAGCCAAGACTACTAAAACAGTGCCTGTTAAACCCCCCTCAACCAGACCCTCTTCCAGTTCCCAAATGCTTACTTTGGCAGAAGATTTAATTTCATTAATTAGAGGATCTCAATCTCACCCAGACAGGGCCTCTCAGCCCCCAGAGAAGAGACCTAGGGCAGAGCCCCATGAGCCAGTGTCCTCTGATGATTCTGCTGATGAATCAGACATAACTGACCAGCCAGAGGCTCCTTTCTCCAATTTTGAAGATTCTGATGCTGAAGAATCCATTCCAGCTGCTTCCCACCAGAAGAATTCTCCTTTGGGGAAACCTTGCATGCCATGCGAGAACAGTTCCAATGGCAGCAACAGGATTTTTCAGACTCCAGGAAAAGACTTAGGACCTTTTTGCACCTTCCACAGCACAGGCCCTTAGCTATACCTCCTGTTCTCTCTGTGGTGGATGATGCTTTCAATGATGTCTGCTCCGCTCCAGATTCTTTACCCCAGCCCCTGCCAAACCAGACAGATTTTACAGGGTGCCAGATACTCATCACCACCTTTACAAGGCCCCTCTTGCAGACCCCAAAACTATTTCCCAGGGTCCCAAGGCAGTAGCATGACCATAGCTAAAACCCCTGTTCCTGCTGAAGGGGAAGCAAGGTCATTAGACAGATGGGGTAATAAGGTTTACACTTCAGCCACTCTCTCAGCTAGAGCTTTAAACTGTCAGTTTCACATGATACAATACCAAGAGTTTATGCTTGAACAGTTAACTAAAAGCTAACCACTGATGAATCTCTTGATAAGAAATGTGTATTAGAAATGGTAAATAACATACAGCAAGTTAGTAACCATTCTTTAAAATGTGGCTATGATGCACTGGAGGCTTCATTTAGATCAGCCATGACTGGCACTGTAATTAGAAGGCATGCATGGCTAAAGGAGCAAGCTTTACCGGATCATGTTAAATCTAAATTGCTAGATGCTCCTATGGATAAAACAAGTTTGTTTGGTACACCTGCCCAGCAGGTTATGAAGAAAATGGAAGAAAAGGCAAAATCAGTCCAGACAGTTAAAGATTTCTTGCAGGTTCAACCCCCAAGGTTTAGCAGGAACTGGCCTGCCAAAAATTGGTCCTTTCCTAACTCCACAAGACCTCAAAGGGGCAGGAATAGACGTTCCAGAGGCAGAAATCAATCCAGAGGAGGTGCCTACAGAGGACGACAGTGGCAAGGTAACAACAGAGGCACAGACTCCACACCTGCCACTACATCAACACAGTCAGTGACTTAATCCTAAACCCGCCTACCAGGGAACAAACAGCAGCTCCTCTAGGCGGAAAGCTAACTTTATTTTCAAAAAACTGGCACCACATAACAAAGGACAAGTGGATTTTACGAACCATAGATCAAGGTTACCGGTTCCACTTCCACACTTTACCAGACAAAAGAGGAATGCCAAATCTACCTCAAAAATCAAAAGACAGAGGCTCTACAACAGATAATGGAGTTAGCAAACATGAGAGCTGTGGAGAAAGTGCCAACAGCAGAGCAAGGAAAGGGGTTCTACTCCAGACTATTCCTAGTTCCAAGAAAGGAAAAAAGTTGGAGACCAATTCTAGACCTGTCCACCCTGAATACTTACATCATTATCCCAAAATTCAAAATGCTGACCCTACAGCAACTTCTTCCCATGCTGGGCAAGGAGTGTTGGCTGGTAACTCTAGATCTCAAGGAGGCATACCTGCACGTCCCCATTCGACCAATCTGCAGAAGATACCTCAGATTTCTTGCAGGATCAGAGCACTATCAATTCTCAGCATTGCCCTTTGGCTTATCTACTGCGCCCAGAGTATTCACAAAATGCCTGGCATCAGTAATCGCCCATTGAAGACTACATGGAATTCAAATTTATCCATACCTGGACGACTGCCTGATACAAGGAGACAACAAAAGCAAGCTGACAACAGATTTACAAAGGGTCATTTACTTGCTTCAAGCACTGGGATACACAGTCAATTTACAAAAGTCAAGACTGATACCATCCCAGACAAGGACTTTCCTGGGAGCGGAATTGGACACAGTAAGACAAATGGCATTCCTAACTACAGAAAAACAAAAGAACTCCTCTTTACTTCTTGGCACTAACAAAACTGAACAAGTTAACAGCAAGAAAGGTACTGCAGGCCTTGGGTTTCATGGCATCATGCATAATCCTGGTTCCATTTGCCAGACTACATATGAGAAAACTACAGTGGTACCTAAAGAATTTATGGTCCCAACACAGACACAGCCTAGAAACGGAAATCCCACTAATACCATGCTTAAAACAGGAGTTCCTATGGTGGGCTCAGGCATGCCAGTCAAACCCAGGCCTGCCCTTTCGCAAGGGTCAAGCAAGCCAGACCATCACAACAGATGCTTCAGACCTAGGATGGGCGCATATGCTGGACAAATGCGTACAAGGATTGTGGACACAGGACCAACTTCACCTGCACATCAACCTAAAAGAAATGCTGGCAGTAAAACTGGCAATCCAAAAGTTCAGACCATTTCTCAAGGAGGACCACTTGATGATAAGGACAGACAACACCACAGTCATGTGGTACATCAACAAACAGGGAGGCACTCATTCTTACCCCCTATGCAGAATGACTTTGGAGCTGTGGACCCTGGCACTCTGCTACAACATCCAGTTACAGGCAATATTTGTGCCAGGAAAAGAAAACTCTCTAGCAGATATGTTAAGCAGGACCACATCGGATGCCCACGAATGGCAGCTGCACCCGGATATCTTCAAGACCATCTCGAAGAAATGGGGAATTCGCATCACCTCTCAATCACCAGCTCAAAAAATTCTGCACAAGGACATTCCACCCACTAGCATGGAAAGTGGACTCGCTCTCCTTCAGCTGGAAAGGCCTAACAGCATATGCATTCCCACCTCTTCCCTTGATACACAAAGTACTACTAAAAATCAAGGAGGAACGTCCAAGGATAATCCTGATAGCTCCAAACTGGCCAAGACAGCATTGGTACCCACTACTGAGGAGCATGTCTCGGAACAATATGTGGCCAATTACCCTGATGCCTTTGATGCTAACTCAGAACAACTTCAGCACCATGCATCCAAACCTAAAAACGCTGCAACTGACTGCATGGAACATCACATAGCAGCTGCTAATACAGAACTTTCACAAAGAGTTAAAGACATTATTCTTGAAGCACGCAGGCCTTCAACTAGAAGGAATTATGCTGGGAAATGGAAAAGGTTTGTCATTTGGAGTTCTAAAGAGGAAAAGATGTATCAAACATAGATATGCCTAACATTCTGGAGTATCTGGCCGAACTACTTCATTCAGGCCTGTCCTACTCCTCCATCAAGATTCATGCATCAGCTATTTCAGCAGAATACAGCTTTGATCCACCTGTTTTTTCACACCCTTTGCTCAGGCAGTTCCTCAGAGGAATCAAGAATGTAAAACCTCCAAGGAAACCACCATTGCCAGCTTGGGACTTGAACTTTGTGCTAGAAAAATTGACACTATCACCTTTTGAACCAGCAGCAACAGCAGACCTACAACACCTGTCATGGAAAACTGCTTTCCTACTGGCAATTACTTCAGCAAGGAGGGTTTCAGAACTACAGGCATTAATGGCAGTGCAACCCTTTCTAATCTTCCACCAAGATAGAGTGTCCATGAGGACTAATCCTACATTTATGCCTAAGGTGGTATCCAGAGTGTCTTTAAACCAGGCAATCCACCTGCCTACCTTCTTTCCCAACCCACAAAACAAAGGGGAAAGAATACTGCATACCTTGGATGTACATAGACAGCTACGCTACTACTTGGACAGAACAAAAATAGCAGAAAGACTGACCAACTTCTCGTAGCCTATGCAACAGGAAGGGAAGGAAAAGCTATTTCCAAACAGACAATCTCCAAATGGATAGGAAATTGCATACGATTCTGTTACTCCTTCCATGGAAAGCCAATTCCACAGAACATAAGACCTCATTCTGCAAGGGCAACAGCCACTACCACAGCCTTCTTACGAGGAGTGGCTACCAAAGACATTATTGAGGCGGCTACTTGGACCTCCGTGCATACATTTGCCAAGCATTATAATTTACCTCTATATTCCAGATCCCGAGCAGGGTTTGCCACTGCTGTTCTGCAAGGGATCCTAAACACACCATAATTTACTTTTATCCTCCTCCCTAGTTGGCTATGGTATTCTACCCAGTTGTTATGACTGCAGATGCATCCATGAAGGACATAGTACAGTTTTGTACCTACCATAAATGTAGATGTCCGAATTGGATAGCATCTGCAGTCAGGATTACCCTCCCTCCTTCCCCTCTGTGGTACTCCTAGGGTGTTTACCCTTCTAATAGCTAGCTAGTGGGGGGATTTCTTTCATGGTGTATTTGTTTGTATTTATGTACATACATGCTTATTTTTGTGTTTACCTCTATCTTTTGGAAACATTGGCATCTATCCAAAATTTTTAGCCTTCTATAGGGCTTCTGGCATCTGGGGCAAGAAACATTGAAGAAAATGGCGTCGGCTGATGCTTTTATACCCGAAGTCCAACAGAGATGACGTCGGGTGAAGTGCGACATCAGCCGGACCCGGACTTTGGAATCCGGCCGACTGAAGGGCTGCCTGACGACAGGACAACCCAGTTGTTATGACTGCAGATGCTATCCAATTCGGACATCTACATTTATGGTAGGTACAAAACTGTACTTTCTCTGCTTAGTTATCCAGAAATGATGTCTGTTGGCCGTCCAACTACCAGAATACTGAAAAAATGCAAAGAAAGACAGGCCATTGAGGTCTAAAACTGCCGACGACGCTTCTCCTAAGCCAGTCGCCAATTCTCTGGTACTCAGTGAGTTACTTTTGCAACCCCTGATACCTGCTACTTCTGATTCACAGGTCTCTACTGAGACACATTCAGAGTCTGGTATGCCACGAGATGCTTCACATATGGAACCTGTGGATATCTCTACCTTGGATGGGTCTGGAGCTGCTGAGCAGGCACCAGCTTCTGATGGTGTATTCAGGCCTACAGACTTGCATATTAAACACTCCCAACTTCAGTGCTAAGGCCTAAGCCTAAATCTTGATCTATCTGAAAAACAGACTCCCAGGCCACATGTTCAGGCCCCTATGCCTAGAAAACAAGTGATCAAAATGGTTGATTTAATTACTCTAATCAGGGGTAGTCACCCCCCTCCCCAAAGAGGCCTAGGATTGAATTTGATTATGAATCTTCTGAACAGGACTCTGTTTCTTCTGACTCTTATGATCTGGTTTATACCTACTTATGAGGACTCTGATACAGAGGATTCCATTCCCTCTGCTTCTCCACCTGAGGGTTTCTCTTTTTGGGAAACTTTACATACCTTAAGGGAGCATTTCCACTGGGAAAGTCAGGATTTTGCTTAGGGATTTCCTTCTTCCTCAGCATAGGCCTTTGGCTATACCTCCTGTACTAGGTATTGTGTTTTCGGAATCCAGTATGGCCCCTGATTCCATGCTTCCAGCCCCTAGCAAACCAGACTGGTACTACAGGGTTCCAGAGTCCCACAAATTTATTTTCAAAAATCCTGTTGCAGACCCTGAAACCATTTCTCAGGGGCACAAGGGCATTAAGGCTTCTGCTGCTAAAAATCCTACCCCTTCTGAGAGACTCCAGGGTGCTGGATAGATGGGATAAAAAGGTTTATACTTCTGCAACCTTGACAATCAGGGCTTTAAACTGTCAATTCCATATGCTAAAATATCAACAGCATATCATGGGACTGCTTAAACAAAGTGATGCTTTCTGACTGTGTGGAGAATAAAGATTTGCAGGATTTATTGTATTCAGCTGAACAAGTTGGCAAACATACTTTGCAATGTGGTTTTGATTCCTTAGAGGCCTCTTGTAGTGCTGCTGTAACTGTGTTTGTGCTTAGAAGGCATGCCTGGCTTAAGGAGCAATCTCTGCCTGATCATGTTAAAGCAAAACTTTTGGATGCTCCTTTTACAGCAGGACTATTGGCCTACTAAGAACAAATCCTTTCCAGCTCCTTCCAGAACCACTACGGCCAAACCCAGACATTCCAAAACCACCAGGTTTCAGTCTCGGGGGACTTTCAGAACTAAGAAATGGGGTGCTTCCACTTCCAAATCTGGAAACAAGGCACCACCCTATGTAAACAGTCTCTATGACTTTCCTTTGAAATTACCAAGCACTTAACTCTTAGCCGCCCCTTTGGGGGGAAAAGCTCTTCATTCAAGAAACTGGCAACTTATAACCCAGGAGAAATGGGTTTTAAATAGTGTCCTAGGGATACAGATTTCATTTCCACACGCTGCCATCTCCAAACGGGTGGCCAGACCTGCCTCCAAATCAGTGGACAGAGGCTCAGAAACAAGTACTTTCCCTCCTAAACATGGGGGCTATTCAACTAGTACCAGAAGAGGAAAAGGGACAAGGTTTCTATTCCAGACTTTTCCTGGTACCCAGAAAAGACAAATCATGGCGTCCATTTCTGGACCCATCTACTCTAAACACCTTTCTGGACATTCCAAAATTCAAGATGCTGACTTCACCAGTTACTTCCTATGCTAGGCAAGGACATCTGGTTGGAAACTCTTGACTTAGGCTTACCTGCACATCCCAATCAGAATCTTGCAGAAGATTCCTACACTTCAAAGCAAGCTGCCTGCATCATCAGATGTTTGTTACACTGCTGCAGTCATCACACTTGGGTTATCTGAAATAAATAAAACAAAATCCACGTCAGCAGAACCAGCAGCAAAAAATCCAATGTAAAGTGTTTTATTAACATCCACTTTTCGTTCAAAAAGACTGAACTTCTTCAGACAGACATCAAAAGGTAACCAGTGTAAAAAAACTCTTTAAATACACAATTAACAACACATGATACATTTGAATGGACCAACCAACTGGTTAAAATTCACTGACAATGTGTGGGAAAAGGCTGATCTCAAAACTTAAAGTGCTACTGCATACAAAAGTCAAATCTATAAGAAATGTGTTTTGAAAACAAAACAAAATAGAAATATATATAAACATAAAATATTTAAAATATTTGAAGCCAAAAAACATAATGTATAAAACCTTTTTAATGACAAAAAGTAATAAATGAAAAGTAGTAATAAAATTACCTCTGCATACTTCTAAGTTTCAAAATGCAAGCTAAACTTACTCTGTCATTGAGACCTGGAAGTCTATATGAACAGAGTTTCAGCTGCCAAATCACTTCTAGGCGCTCTAATAGTTGGAAAGGACCCCCCAGATGTCAAAGGAAACCTGTCCTAACACCCTAAAAGTAAAACTGTGCTGAGGGTGGGCATTAACATGTTTCGCCAAAGCATTTTCACACTTATTTTTCCTAATACAGTATAAATGCTCATAGATTCTTTCGTTGAAACCTCAGTCTTGCCCACATAAAACGCTGGGCAAGATTGGCAGCAAGCCAAATAAACAACCGATCGAGATTTACAGTTGAATCTACCAACAGTGGAGAAAGACCCAGCAATTTTAAAGCTCGAACCAGTGGCAATATGCCTACACATGTTACAACTCTCATATTTGAAAGTGCCCTCTACTCTGACACGAGTGTCCTTTTTTGTTTCTAATATCCATTTGAGGTCGTCACCCCTCCTATATATAAACCTAGGCAAAGTACCAAACTTGGCTTGTAAGGTATCGTCACACAAGAAAATACTCCAGTTCTTAACTACCTCCTTAATTAGGTGAATCTCAGCGCTATAATTGGTGATGAAAGAGATAGAAGTGTCAACTTTCTTGCTGTCTAAAAAGACTTTAGGCATAACTGGAGATAGATGTTCTAGTGAACAACTTGTGAATGAACTGCTTTGTAAAATAGGTTTATAAACACCCCCATACCTTTTAGTCTGGACCTCAGTAACCAGGTCATGAATAAACTTGTCTGGGTAACCTCTGTGTAGAAACAATCCCTTAAACTCGCATTCTTCTAAAAAGGATTCATCGTCCGTTACCATTCGAGCAGCGTGCACAAGTTGCCCCGTAACTACCCCTCTTTTCTGGTGCCCAGGATGGGCACTGGTGAAGTGTAACATTGTGTTAGAGTAGGAACTCTTCTGAAATATTTTAGCCTTAAAGCTACTAGCAGAGCCTGGGTTATCTGCCGTCAGGTGGTCCTGCAGTTGGCCCGAGTTCCAAAGTCTTGGTCCGGCGTCTGTTGCGGTCGATTCTTCCCTGACGTCAGTGCGACAGGGGTATAAGAGGCAGCCGACGCCATTTTCTTCAGTCTTTCTTGCCACGCGGTGCCCGAAGCAGTTCGCAAGTGCCGGTCGGCCTACTCCTGAGATTTTCGATTCGAATTTCAGACCGAAGTCTTCAATAAAGCTAAGTACCCTGTTGGGGAAACTTTTCTTGCCTCAGACCGATTTCAGAAAGTTAATTGCATTTCTTGTGGGAAGCAAATACCTTATAAGGATTTTCATTCTTATTGTATTCCATGCCTAGGCCCAGATCATGATGTCACTGGATGTTCATCGTGCATACAGCTGCAGTAATCACAGATGGGTTTTCAGCTGTCAGGCGGTCCCTCGGTCGGCCGAATTCCAAAGTCTTGGTCCGGCGTCGGTTGTCGTCGCTTACTCTTCTGATGTCAGTAAGGCCAGAGTATATAAGACACAGCTGACGCCATGTTCTCCAGTCTTTTTTGCCGCGCGGTGCCCGAAGCAGAAGCAGTTCGCAAGTGCCGGTCGGCCAGCTCCTGAATTACGAAAAAAAAATTGGAACCGAAGTCTTCTTTAAAGCTAAGTACCTGGGGGAAACTTTTCTTGCCTCAGACCGATGTCAGAAAAAGTTAATTGTATTTCTTGTGGGAAGCAAATACCGCATAAGGATTTCCATTCCTGTTGCATACCTTGTTTGGGCCCAGACCGCGACGTCTCGGGCTGTCGCTTTTGCGCTACCTTCAATAAACGCACTATCAAGCGTCGGGCGGAGTTCGCCCAACACTACTTTGGTAAAGCTTTTGATTATAAGATGTCGTCAGACACTCCGACTACCGATGTTCTTCGTCTTCCCTTGCTGCAGTCTGACACAATTATAGTCAGCGGCCCCAGTCCGGCCGGTCCACAGAGTGAGAGTAGAGGGCCGCGCCGGTGCATGGCTTTTTAGCTGCGTGCCAGTATAATGCCAGGGTACTGCGCGCATGACCCGGCAGTCTTTTTACAGTCTTTATGCCGGTGCAATATTATTTTTGGTAGTTTAGGTTGTGCAGGCTGGCGTTTCTTTCTTTCAACGGAGTTTGTAGACCGACCAGTACAGAGTTGTGGCAACTGAACATTTTGGTTTTTCTTTTTTTTGCAGAGATAGTGATTAACCGGAAACTGTAAAAAGTGTATAACTGTATTTCTTGTGGGAAAGTGGATACAAGACAGTGCCATCATCACACTACAGATCTGATGTTAGCAGTCCAGATGAGACATTAGTGGCGCTTGATGTACTTCTTCCACAGGGCAGGTGTTGATAGGACAGACAACACAACTGTGACAACAACTTACACCAACAACTGTCAAGGGGACACATTCTAAGCAGGGGGAACACATTCTTAATGTTTGCAGGCAAGCAATGATTTTATGGGGACTCCTTCAGGTGTTTCGCTCAGACTTCGAAACTCCTGCTAGCAGATGTATTGAAAGAAGCTGTGTCATCCCATGGATCCCCAACAATTTCTTGTAGTGTATTTTTGAACTCAGCTCATGGGAACTCCAGACATAGGGACAGTAGCACCAGCTGCTCCTCAGCCAACAAACAGCTGCACACACAACCACCACACAGGTTCTTCTACACAACAGCTTCTTTCAAGTGGATCAGTTGAAAACCTTCATGTCTATGCTTTTCCCACCTTTCTCTCTCTTCTTCACCTTAAGCTACTAATTCCACAGGCCAAGGATCACAAGGATCAGCTTGATGGGCCAGAAGTTGAAGAAGGCACTTTGGTAAGCACTCTGTAGTAAGAGAGCTGAGAGCTCAAGCTCTCTTGATTCCATCCAACTCTTTGCTCAATTCTCATCTTTGCTAGCTCAATGGTCATCTGCTCAATGTCAAGCTTCAATGGCATCTTCTCACAGCTTGGCATAAACATGTTTCTCAACATTCATGACAAGTTTTTCATGTGATTTTGAAGGTGAAGGCCCTAGCTAGAGGAGAGTGTACGAAAAGGAGAGTGTATTTTAATTGGTGAATAGAAGAATTTGATTTTTTTCAGAGCCTAATTTGATGTGGCCCAATTTTATCTTACTGAGTTATTGGACAAAGGTTTGTCTTTTATTGGACAAAATTTTTCTGCAGCAATTCCATAAAGATTCATGCTGCAGCCACCTTTGATCTGTTGATTCCTTGTCTTTTTGTTTCGCAGAATTTGTCAAAGAGCTCTCTACCCCCACGTAGAGTGGACCCCATGCTTGGCACTCTCAAACTGCTTGGGATCTCTTTCTGCTTGGCCTTTTTTTACTCTTGTTGCAGCTACATGCTGAAATATTTTGCTGTACAGAAAGATAAAGGGGGAATTTCTGTGCACTGCTACTCTGGTCTGAGTTGCAGGCAAGCAGTATAGTATTGCAGGAGAGATTGGCTGGAGACGTAGCATCATTTTCCATTTTTTTTTCCTTCATCACTTACTCTTTAAACCTTTGCTAAAACCAACCATTCATTTGCCCACAAACTTGCAGATCGTTAAAAAATTTTGCCAAAGATCAAAAAGCTGGGATTAGATTTTGCAGTTTGCACACTACTATTTTGAGCAAACAATTTATTTTTAGGTAGAGTCAGTTTGAGTCCAATTTTTGTTTTAAGTCTGAGTTCCGTCAAAACTTTTCTTTTAGGATTCACTGCACTATTTTGGCTTTTGTTGGTCATTTTGCAAGTGGTTGCATGGGAGTTGGATTATTCCCATATTCCACTAAGGCAACAGCAGCCTCAACATAATTTCTCTCTCATTTCATCAGGGCTACTTAGGTATACAAGCATTCAGCTTTCACTAGTACTAGGCTAGGCATTATCACCTGCCTATATACTCTAGATACTTAGAGCAGCTTTTTTTTTGCCACCCATGTTTTAAGGGCTGTTGTCAGTTTTTGTAATTTTACTTTTTACCCTTGCTGTTTTTGTCTGCTTTTGCCTGGATAATTCACCACCCTCTGCAGCTCTGAAGACGAAGTTCTTTGTACCTACCTTGTACCTGACATAGGATTCCGAGTTTTCCCAGCACTGGCTGCAATCCACCTTCCCCTCCCTCCTCTGTTTTGTGTTTTGGCTGTGGCTCTTAGGACCTCTGCTTTTCTTATATATATTAATGTATATTTTGTACATGTTTTTTTTGGTGCAGGTTGTTTTGGGACTTGTCTTTGCTTTTTGTCTTCTGACATTTTGGGGCAAGTGAAAGATGGACTTTTGTCCAAAAAACGCAAGGAAAAGGACCGACACGCGAGACCCGCAGTCCCCGCCGACACCATGCCAAAACAGGCTACACGTGGTCCAGTTCTCAGCGAGACGCCTTTGCAGTCCCTGACTACCGACGACACTCCTTCGTGGTGTTCTCTGTACCCGAGACCGCTGGGTCCTCGGTCCTTTCCCAGACTACAACTGAAGCCCCTGCTAATGTCGAGCCTACTAATGTGGACAGGTCCACCTCCACCCATGGTGTATTTAGGCCCTCATCTTCTTTTTCAATAAAGGCTTTTACTAAATCCAAAGCAGCCAGGCATCCCACGAGGCCTGTTGCACAGGGCCCATCTCCTGGACCCATGCCTAAGAAACAGATGCTTAAAATGGCTGAGGATTTAATTACTCTCATCAGAGGTTCTCAGCCCCCTCCTGACAAGAGACCCAGAGTGGAGGAAGAATCTCCCTCTTCTGATCAGGGATCCATTTTATCAGAAGATTGTGATGCAGAGGAACACTTACTCCCCTTTTGAGGATTCGGATGCAGAACAGTCCAATGTCCTTCAAGGATGCATCTGCAGTCTTAACAAATGGGTTGTCCTGTCGTCAGGCAGCCCTTCGGTCGGCCGGATTCCAAAGTCTGGTTCTGGCTTCGGCTGGTGTCGCACTTCACCCGACGTCATTGCGGCAGTTCTTCGGGTATAAAGGCATCAGCCGACGCCATTTTCCTCAGTCTTTCTTGCAGCGTGGCGCCCGAAGCAGAAGCTGTTCGCAAGTGCCGGTCGGTCAGATCCAGAGATTACTACTACCGAATACTACTTCGAAGACTTCTATAAAGCTAAGTACCCCGTTGGGGACTCTTTCTTGCCTCAGCTGATGTCCGAGAAAGTTAATAACTGTTTATCTTGTGGGAATCAAATACCTCATAAAGATTTCCACTCCTATTGCATACATTGTTTAGGCCCAGACCACGACGTAGCAGCTTGTCTAGCCTGTGCTTCTTTTAACCGGCAAACGCTTAAACGTCGCTTGGACTTTGCTGAACAGATTTTCGGCTCCGATTTTGCCTACATTATGCCGTCGGATCCTCCGACTTCGCAAATAACCAAAAAGCGCAAAGAAAAGGACAGACACTCGCGGTCCGCGGTTTCGGCCGAAACCGCGGTTAAGCAAACCGCGAGTGTCTCTGTTTCGGCCGAAACCGAGCAAGCGGTTCTTTCTTCAGCCGATAACTTGCCTTATACCGAGGCCTCTTCTATCCTGGTAGAAACGGCTTCTGAAATCCAACCTTCTGTTGCGATTTCACAGGAATTATCAGACACCATTCCCCTAGATATTTCTATCCCTGCACGTGGAGCTGCTAGGCCTCCTCCAGCTATGTCTATTAAGGCCTTTGCCAGGGCTAAAGCAGCCAAAGCTTCAAAACCTGGGCCTGCCAAGCCCCCCTCTCACAGGCCCAGCACCAGCTCCCATATGCTTACTTTGGCTGAGGATCTCATCTCTTTAATTCGTGGAGCCCAGCCTCATCCAGACAGGGCCTCTCTCCCTCCTCCAGAAAAGAGGCCTAGAGCAGAGCCCCCTGAGCCAGTAGCTACAGATGATTCCTCTGATGACTCAGAACATACAGACCCTCCTGAGGCTTATTCTCCTTACGAAGACTCTGATGCTGAGGAGTCCATCCCTTCAGCCTCTCCTCCTGAGGAATTTTCCTTTGGGGAAACCTTGCATGCTATGAGGGAACAATTTCAGTGGCAGGGCCAAGATTTCTCAGACTCTAGAAAAAGGCTTAGGACCTTTCTACACTTGCCACAGCATAGGCCTTTAGCTATACCTCCAGTTCTATCTGTTGATGATGCATTTAATGATGCTTGCACTACTCTTGATACTTTACCTCCAGCTCCTGCTAAGCCCGATAGGTACTACAGGGTCCCGGACACTCATCACCACTTATATAAGGCCCCTTTTGCAGATCCAGAGACTATCTCCCAGGGCCCTAAAGCTGTAGCAGCTACTTCTTCTAAAAACCCTCCCTCTGAAAGGGAATCCAGGTCCTTAGAGAGATGGGGTAAAAAAGTTTACACCTCTGCTACTTTGTCAGCTAGAGCTTTGAACTGCCAATTTCATATGATTCAATATCAAGAGTTTATGCTTGACCAGTTGACTAAAAAACTGTCCTCTGAAGAATCTATAGATAAAAAGTATGTTCAAGAAATGTTACATAACATACAGCAGGTCAGTAACCATTCTTTAAAATGTGGCTATGATGCACTGGAGGCTTCCTTTAGATCAGCCATGACTGGCACAGTTATCAGGAGGCATGCATGGTTGAAAGAACAGGCATTACCAGACCATGTCAAATCTAAGCTTTTGGATGCACCTATGGACAAGGTCAATTTATTTGGTGCCCCCGCACAGCAGGTGCTAAAAAAGATGGAAGAGAAAGCAAAATCTGTGCAAACAGTAAAAGATTTCTTACAAGTTCAACCTCCAAGGTTTAGCAGGAATTGGCCCTCCAAGAATTGGTCCTTTCCAGACTCCTCTAAGGCACAAAGAGGCAGGAATAGGCACTCTAGAGGCAGAAACCAATCCAGGGGTGCCTACAGGGGTCGCCAGTGGCAGGGTAACAATCAACGAGGCACGGATACAGCCACCACCACTACAACAACTCAATCACAGTGACTTGGCAGTGGCACCGCCTACCAGGGAACAACTAGAAGCACCCTTAGGCGGAAAGCTAACATTATTTTCAAAAAACTGGCACTGCATTACCAGAGAAAAATGGATTTTGCAGACTATAGACAAAGGTTACAGGTTCCATTTCCATACACTACCAGGAAAGAGAGGAATGCCAAAACTACCACCTTCTCAAAGGGCAGAAGCTCTAAAACAAATATCTCAATTACTAAGAATGCGAGCTGTGGAAAAGGTACCATTTATGGAGCAAGGGAAGGGATTTTACTCCAGGCTCTTCCTGGTACCAAGAAAAGAAAACAAATGGAGGCCTATTCTAGACCTGTCCGCTTTAAACACATTCCTCATTGTTCCAAAATTCAAAATGCTGACCCTACAGCAGCTTCTTCCCATGCTGGGCAAGGAGTCTTAGCTGGTAACTCTAGATCTCAAGGAGGCATACCTGCACGTCCCCATAAGACCAATTTGCAGAAGATACCTCAGATTTCTTGCAGGATCAGAGCATTATCAATTCTCAGCATTGCCCTTTGGCTTATCTACTGCGCCCAGAGTGTTCACGAAATGCCTGGCATCAGTAATTGCTTATTGCAGACTTCAGGGAATTCAAATCTATCCCTACCTGGACGACTGCCTGATACAAGTGGACAACAAAAACAAATTAACAGAAGACTTACAAAGAGTCATCTACCTGCTACAAGCCCTGGGATATACAGTCAATACAAAAAAGTCAAGGCTGATTCCATCCCAAATCATAACCTTTCTGGGTGCAGAACTGGACACATCAAAACAAATGGCATTTCTAACCGCAGAAAAGAAAGAGCAACTTCCTCTCTACTTCTTGGCATTAACAAAGCACAGCCATCTAACTGCAAGAAAAGTGCTACAAGCTCTAGGCTTCATGGCATCCTGCATAATTCTGGTCCCTCATGCCAGGCTTCATATGAGAAAGCTACAGTGGTACCTAAAAAAATTTGTGGTCTCAGCACAAGCACAGCCTAGAAACCAAAATTCAAATGATTCAATGCCTGAAACAAGAGTTCTTATGGTGGGCTCAGGCCTGTCAATCAAACACAGGATTGCCCTTCTGCAAAAGTCAACTAAGACAGACTATCACGACAGATGCCTCAGACCTCGGTTGGGGGGCACACATGATGGACAAGTGCATTCAAGGCCTATGGACTCAAGACCAGCTGCATCTGCACATAAATCTAAAAGAAATGATGGCAGTAAAATTGGCAATCCAGGCATTCAGACCTCTTCTCCAAGGCGGCCAGCTGATAAGGACAGACAACACCACAGTTATGTGGTACATCAACAAACAGGGAGGCACACACTCATACCCCCTATGCCGGCTGGCACTGGACCTATGGGATGTGGCTCTGAGCTACAACATTCAGTTACAGGCAATTTATGTACCAGGGAAGGAAAACATTCTAGCAGTCATATTAAGCAGAACTACAACAGATGCCCACGAATGGATGCTGCATCCGGACATTTTCAAAACCATCACAAGAGAATGGGGATTACCACAAATAGACTTGTTTGCATCCCCATGCAATCACCAGTTGAAGAAATTCTGCACAAGGACTTACCACCCACTTGCTTGGAAGGTGGACTCCCTATCCTTCAGTTGGAAAAGCCTGACAGCATACGCATTCCCACCACTTCCTTTGATGCACAAGGTGCTTCTCAAGATCAAAGAGGAACGTCCGAGGATCATCCTGATAGCCCTAGACTGGCCAAGACAACATTGGTACCCACTACTGAGGAGCATGTCCCGGGAACAAATATGGAAACTGCCCCTGATCCCATTACTGCTGACACAGAACTACAACATACTGCATCCAAACCTAAAAACTCTGCAGCTAACTGCCTGGAACATTACATAACAGCAATTAACCCAAATTTATCCCAAAGGGTTAAAGACATAATCCTGGAGGCTCGTAGACCTTCAACAAAGAATTATGCAGCAAAATGGAAAAGATACCTCATCTGGAGTACTGCAAAGGGGCAAGATGTGACACTGGTGAACATAGCCAACATCCTGGAGTACTTGGCGGAGCTCTTCCATACAGGCCTGTCCTATTCCTCCAAGATACATGCATCAGCTATTTCAGCAGAATACAGCTTGAATCCTCCCGTCTTCTCGCATCCTCTGCTCAGACAGTTTCTGAGGGGTATTAAAAATGTAAAACCTCCCAGGAAACCTCCATTGCCAGCATGGGACTTTAACTTTGTGCTAGAAAAGCTGACTCTACCTCCTTTCGAGCCAGCAGCTACAGCAGAATTGCAATACTTATCCTGGAAGACTGCTTTCCTGCTGGCAATAACTTCAGCAAGAAGGGTCTCTGAACTACAGGCATTAATGGCAGTACAACCCTTCCTGATCTTCCATCAAGATAGTGTCCTTGAGAACAAATCCTACATTCTTGCCTAAGGTGGTATCCAGAGTCTCTTTAAATCAGGCTATCCACCTTCCCACATTTTCCCCAATCCACAGAACAGGGGAGAAAAGCTCTTGCATACCTTGGATGTACACAGACAATTACGCTACTACCTGGACAGGACAAAAAACAATAGAAAAACTGACCAGCTTCTGGTAGTTTATGCAACAGGAAAAGAAGGAAAACCAATTTCTAAACAGACAATCTCCAAATGGATAGGAAATTGCATTAGATTTTGTTACTCCTACCATGGAAAGAAAACTCCAGAGAACATCAGGCCTCACTCCACAAGGGCCACAGCCACTACCACAGCTTTCTTACGAGGAGTGGCTACCAAGGACATTATAGAGGCTGCTACTTGGACCTCCGTGCATACATTTGCCAAGCATTATAACTTACCTCTATACTCTAGATCCCGTGCCTTTTTTGCCACTGCTGTTTTGCAAGGGATCCTGACTACACCATAATCTATTCTCATTTCCTCCTCCCCTAGTTTAGCTATGGTATTCTACCCATTTGTTAAGACTGCAGATGCATCCTTGAAGGACAGTACAGTTTTGTACCTACCATAAATGTAGATGTCCGAGAGGAATGCATCTGCAGTCAGGATTACCCACCCTCCTTCCCCTCTGAGGTACTCCTAGGGTACTTACCAATCTTCAGCTAGCTTGGGGGGGGATCTATTATGGTGTATTTGTTTGTATATATGTATATACATGTTTACTTTGTGTGTTTGCTCTCTACTATTTGGAAACTTTGGCATTTATCCAAATTTAGCCAACAAAGAGGGCACCTGGCATCTGGGGCAAGAAACACTGAGGAAAATGGCGTCGGCTGATGCCTTTATACCCGAAGAACTGCCGCAATGACGTCGGGTGAAGTGCGACACCAGCCGAAGCCAGACCCAGACTTTGGAACTGCCGATCAAGGGCTGCCTGACGACAGGACAACCCATTTGTTAAGACGGCAGATGCATTCCTCTCGGACATCTACATTTATGGTAGGTACAAAACTGTACTTTCCTTCTGTATCCCCTCCTGAGGATTTTTCTTTTGGGGAAACCTTGCACACTTTGAGGGAACACTTCCATTGGGAAGGCCAAGACTTTTCAGATTCCAAGAAAAGACTTGGGGAATTTCTTTGGTTACCTCAGCACAGACCTCTGGCTATACCCCCTGTTTTGGATGTACTGGATGATGTCTATTCGGAGGCTTGCCTTAACCCTGATTCTCTGCCTCCTGCACCAGTAAAACCTGATGGGTACTACAGAGTACCCAGCTCTCACCAATTTCTCTACAAAGGCCATAATGCTGACCCTGAAACCATTTCACAAGGCCCCAAGGGATTGAAGGCCTCCACTGCCAAGAATCCACTCCCTGCAGAAAGGGAATCCAGATCTCTAGAAAGGTGGGGTAAAAAGGTCTATACCTCTGCCACCCTAGCCATGAGGGCCTTAAACTGTCAGTTTCATATGATTAAATATCAGCCGTACCTGTTATCACAATTAAGGAACAAAATGTCTCAACCTGAACAACCAGATTTAAGAGTTACAGGATATGATGCATAGTGCAGAGCAAGTGGGTAAACACACCTTACAATGTGGTTATGATGCCCTAGAGGCTTCCAGTAGAGCGGCTGCCACAGGATCAGTCATTCGCAGACATGCCTGGCTTAGGGAACAAAATTTACCTGATCATGTGAAAGCTAAACTTCTTGATGCTCCTTTACAAAAGGATGTACTATTTGGTACTAATGCTGAGGAGATACTACGGAAAATGGAAGAAAAAGCCAAATCTATGCAAACTGTCAAGGCTTTCTTACAGGTCAAACCTCCACGTTTTAGCAGAAATTGGCCTTCAAAAAACTGGTCCTTTCCAGCCACTGACAAGCCCCAAAGAGGCAGATACAGACGCACAAGGGGCAGAGGGCAATCACAAGGATCATATAGAGGCAGACAATGGCAATCTCCAGCATCAAGAGGTGGTGAAGACAGTGCACAATACAGGAAGCAAACCCAATGACTCCCTCATTTCCATGCCAAGCAAGTTTCAGCTGGCAGCACCTTTGGGAGGGAAACTAGCATTATTTGCAAGCAATTGGCATATTGTCACAACAGACAAATGGATACTGGACATTATAAACAGAGGCTACAAATTTCAATTTCACACTCTTCCAAAAATGAGAGGCATGCCAAACCTGCCACAAAATCAAAGGGCAGAGGCACAACTGCAAATTTCAAAGCTCCTAAACATGAGAGCTTGAGCAGTATCCTACCTTCACCAAGAATGATGCCACAATACAGAGATAAGATGATCAGCTTTAACAATTGGCTTAAACTCTGGTGTCATTCAAAGGGGATCCAATGTCAGTCTGCCTGGAATGACATGCTGGACAAGCCACGCTGTTTCGCAAGGGACGGCTTGCACTTGTCACCCCTGGGATTCCGGATTTTGGCAAAGGCTCTTGCCACCCCCATAGTGCCTTTTTTAGGCAAGGCTCAAATTCTAAACCTACCACCCTAGAACAAAACAAAGAAAAAAAACTAAGGGTAATGCTGCTCAATGCCAGAAGTCTCAACCTCAAGATGCATGCACTCGAGGCCCTTCTCAGTATGGAGAACATCGATGTCTGTGCTGTGACAGAAACCTGGTTCAAGGCTCCTGAGAGCACCCCAGCACTATCAGGTTTTACCTCGTATCATGCGTTCCGGCCCCAAAACCCAGACAATACCAAGAAAGGAGGAGGGGTATCCATATTCATCAATGACACCCACAAGTCAAGATTGGTGGCATCTCACGATGCTTCGGAAACCATCCAGGTGCAATTAACCATAGGCAAGATTGCTCTGCAATTTGTAGCATGTTACAGGCCACCCTCGCGAACTCAGGAACCTCATATGGCCTTCCTGAAAACACTGGAGGGGATAAATGTATCTCCGAACACCATCATACTAGGTGACTTCAACTACCCTAATATAGACTGGGAACACTACTCAAGCCCAAACACTCTAGCCCAAAAGTTCCTGGAATTCATAAACTCAAATGCCATGGAACAACTAGTCACCATCCCCACAAGAGGAGAAAACATACTTGATCTCATCATCACGAACATGGGAGCACAATGTTCAACGCCGGAAGTATACCCTCACTGGTGAGATCTGATCACAAACTAATCTCGCTGGAGGTCCTCATCCCGCCCCACCAAATGAAAAAGACCACAGTAAAGAACTTCTCGAAGCCGACTTCACACTTCTAAAGACTAGTGTGGTCTCCTTTAAGGCCCTGAGCCGGTTAACATTACTCAAACCGCTGAATCACTTACAAATGCCTTCTACCAGCACCTGCAGGGCTGCATGGATCAGGCAATCCCAAGCAAAACAAAGACTCTTTGTACCAAAGGCAAGCGTCCAGTCTGGTGGACCCCAGCCATAAACAAACTCTACAACAAAAGGAGAAAGCTACTACAAGATAGAGCAAAATCCTTAAAAGGTAAGACACCGCTGATCACTATAAGTAAAAAGCTAAGAGCTCTCATAAAATCATCCAAAGCTAATTTTGAGAAAAAAATAGCTAAGGACTCTAAAGACAACCATAAGGCATTCTTTAGCTATGTCAGAAACCTAGGAGGAAACTCCCAGATATGCTCAGAATTAGTTCAAAATGATGTGAAGATTACTGATCCTACAGACATTGCCAACATACTGGCTGACAGGTTCAGTGCAGACTTCTCCCCCCCCCCTCCCCCCCCCAAATGAGAGATATCTATACCAAATGATTGTAAACCCCAAACATCTCTAATGCCCAGGTGAGAACTGCTCTCTCCAAGGCAAAGAACACAGCATCCATGGGACCTGATGGTGTCCCCGGCTGTGTGCTCCATGAACTCAACGAGGAATTAAACCCACAGTTAGGACAGCTGTTTAATCTTAGTCTCACCTCCGGATACGCACTCCAGGAGTGGCGCACAGCGACTGTGGTCCCACTCCACAAAGGCGGTGCCTCCACCGACCCTGGAAATTACCGTCCCATTAGCTTGACAAGCCTTATCTGCAAGGCCATGGAGAGGATCATAGTGGATCTCATAAATAAAGACATAGGGAACTTGCAGACTTTGGATCCAGCCCAGTTTGGCTTTGTCAAAGGCAGATCATGCCTTTTAAACTTGGTTGACTTTTTCGAAACAGTCACCAAGGCCATTGACGAGGGAAAGGCAATCCATACAGCCTACCTAGACCTGGCAAAGGCTTTTGATACAATACCTCACTCTGGTATCATTGAAAAACTCATCAACTTAAATGTAAACCCATACATTACAAGATGGGTTGCAAACTGGCTGAGTGACAGAACCCACAGGGTCAGAGTTGCTGGCGCCATGTCAGACTCAAAGCCCGTCACAAGTGGTGTCCCACAGGGCTCAGTCCTGGGCCCACTCTTGTTTGGCATCTACTTTTCTGAAGTACAAGCAAACACAGGAAGGTTATGGCTGACGAAGTTTGCAGATGACTGCAAACTGGGCGCCGTAGTTGAAAACACATCCAACACAGATATCCTTCAGAAGGGTCTCACAGAAATGCATAACTGGTGCCAGAGCCATGGCCTAAAGTTAAATGCCAAGAAATGCATAGTCATACCCTTCGGGAAAAATAAGGTTACCCCTAGCTACCATATAGGTGGCAATCCCCTGAACACAGAAGTTATTAGGGACCTGGGAACCCAGGTTGACAGTAGCCTTTCTTTCGACACTCATATTGCTAAAGTAGTTAGGAAGACCTTCTACATTGCCCACCTTATGAAGGGATTCACATCTAGATCAAGGGAAGTCAGTCTCCCTATACTCATCACTCATCAGACCAATGATCGAGTACAATGCCCCATTCGGAATGTATCTGACCCGACACTTGCAGCAGCTGGAGAGGCCACAAAAGTTTCTCACCAAAAGGATAAAGGGTCTCAAAAATCTGTCTTATGCTACCCGACTGAAAGAACTCAAGTTATATTCAGTTGCTTACCGCTTGCTCAGAGGTGACCTATACCTGACATACAAGGCCATGTCAAACCCAGATTTGGTGAACATGCTTCATCTCAAAAAATCAAGATCCCTCAGAGCCACAAGGGCGGGATACTTAAACCTCGACACTGTTATTAATAGGACGTGCTGGAGGGATAGGTTCATCACCCAAAGACTCCCTATGCTGTGGAACAAAATCCCGGTTTGTGAGGCAGAGCACCTCGCTGGCCTTGTTCAAGAGGAATCTTGACCAATGGATGGGAGATCGCAGATACACCCCAGGGGTTACCTCAGTGTCACTGCTCGACAGAGGCACAGCAAAATAATGGGCATAGTTTCTCCAAACTAAAGGGGTGGCGTAAGCCACAAAACTATGGGCTAGGCTTATAAATGCCCTCTGTCAGATAGCCTAGTATGAACCTATGAACCTATAAAAGGTACCTACACTCCAACAAGGTCAAGGTTTTTATTCAAGACTTTTTCTGGTACCAAGAAAAGGAACCGACTGGAGACCCATTTTGGACTTATCCATCCTAAACACATTCCTACTCGTGCCAAAATTCAAGATGCTCACATTACAGCAACTTCTTCCCATGCTGGGCAAGGAGTTTTGGCTGGTAACATTGGACCTCAAGGAGACATACCTGCATGTCCCAATCAGACAAAGCTGCAGAAGATACCTCAGATTTCTTGCAGGTTCAATCCACTATCAATTCTCTGCATTGCCCTTTGGCTTATCTACTGCGCCCAGAGTATTCACAAAGTGCCTGGCATCAGTGATTGCCTACTGCAGACTTCAAGGGATACAAATTTACCCTTATCTGGACGACTGCCTGATCCAAGCGGACAGCAAACGATACTACTGGAACATCTGGCTTATGTGACACGGTTACTGCTTTCTCTGGGATATACCATCAACAAGGAGAAATCAAGACTAACACCATCTCAGAAAATAACCTTCCTGGGTGCCAACCTGGACACAAACACCCAGATGGCATATCTTACGCCAGAAAAACAAGGGCAACTATCTCAGTACTTCAAAACACTAGCAAAAAGTACCAGGCTTACTGCAAGGAAAATCCTGCAGGCTCTGGGATTCATGGCATCTTGCATTCTTCTAATCCCATGTGCAAAGCTGCATGAGGAAACTTCAATGGTACCTAAAAATTCTATGGTCTCAGTCACAGTTTGGAAACAATTATACCAATAATTCCATGTTTGCAAAAGGAATTTCTATGGTGGGCCCAAGCATGTCAAGTAAACACAGGCCTTCCATTCTGCAAGCCTCAAGCAAAACAAGTCATAACCACAGACGCCTCAGATTTACGCCTGGGGGGCGCACATGAAGGACAGGTGCATTCAGGGCAGATGGTCCCAAAAGGAAAAGCACCTTCACATCAATCAAAAAGAAATGCTAGCCGTAATAAATGCAATTACAGCTTTCAAGGACTTCCTGCATCCAGGACAATTACTGATAAGAACAGACAACACCACAGTAATGTAGTACATAAACAAACAAGGAGGAACACATTCATACCCCTTGTGCAGACTAGCCATGACTCTTTGGAACTTGGCTCTAGAAAGACAAATCGAACTTCAAGCACAGTACTTGCCAGGACTGGAAAACACACTGGCAGACACTCTAAGCAGAAATATGACAGATCCACACGAATGGAAGTTACATCCTCAGGTGTTTACAGAGATAATCCAAGTGTGGGGGAGGCCAGACATAGATCTTTTTGCCTCCCACGGGAACCATCAACTGAAAAAGTTTTGTTCAAGGACCTTTCATCCAAAGGCCTGGAAAGTGGACGCCCTTTCATGTTGGACAGCATGGACAGTTTATGCATTCCCACCTCTGCCCCTTCTGCCCAAGGTGCTTTTGAAAGCAAGAACAGACAAACCGAGGATGATACTGATTGCTCCAGATTGGCCAAGGCAACACTGTTATCCACTCCTGAGGAGCCTAACACATACTCCTCCCTGGTCCCTGTCTCTAATGCCTCTCCTACTGACTCAGAACAGCTACAAAACTCTTCACAGTCAGCTGAAAACACTCAACCTCGCTGCATGGAAAATTCCTTGACACCACAACAGTCCCTACTCTCCAAGGAGGTGCAGGATGTCATTTTGGAGGCCAGAAGACCATCTACTAGAAAAGCTTACTCTGCAAAGTGGAAGCGGTTTTGCTGTTGGAATGAGAAGAGGCCAGGACCCTAGAAAATTGAACTTGCCTCAGGTTTTACAGTACCTAGCTGAACTGCTGAACAGTGGACTTTCATTTTCTTCCATAAAAATACATGACTCAGCCATTTCTGCAGAATTCAACACGGATCCTCCTTTATTCTCACCCACTCTTACGACAGTTCCTCAGAGGGGCTAAGAATATAAGACCTCCAAGGAGTCAACCAATACCAGCCTGGGACCTTAATTACATACTAGAAAAATTAACATTGCCTCCCTTTGAACCTGCTGCCTCAACAGATCTGCAACATTTGTCCTGGAAAACGGCTTTCCTTCTGGCCATCACTTCAGCTCGTAGGGTTTCTGAACTACAGGCCCTCATGGCGGTGCAGCCGTTCCTCATCTTCCATCAGGACAGGGTTTCCCTTCGTACCAACCCATCTTTTATGCCAAAAGTGGTATCCATGGTGTAGCCTTAAATCAAGCCATACACCTACCTACCTTTTATCCTAACCCTCAAAACAAAGGGGAGAGGCTGCTTCACACTTTAGACTTCCATAGGCAGCTACGTTATTATTTGGACAGAACAAAGTCCTTCAGGAAATCAGAACAACTTTTTGTACTATGCCGTAGGGGCTCAAGGGAAACCAGTTACCAAACAGACCATTTCCAAGTGGATTGGCCACTGCATACGGTTTTGTTATTCCTATCATGTGAAATTTGTCCCTACTGGTATCAGATCTCACTCCACCAGGGCCACAGCCACCTTTACAGCCTTCCTCAGAGGCGTTCCTACTAAGGATATTTTGGAGGCAGCCACTTGGAGTTCTGTACATACCTTCACAAAACACTACCACCTACCCTTATACTCCAGAACAAGAGCAGGCTTTGCCACTGCTGTTTTGCAGGGCATTCTGGCTCAACCCAGATGTCCTTCAAGGATGCATCTGCAGTCTTTACAAATGGGTTGTCCTGTCGTCAGGCAGCCCTTCGGTCGGCCGGATTCCAAAGTCTGGGTCTGGCTTCGGCTGGTGTCGCACTTCACCCGACGTCATTGCGGCAGTTCGGGTATAAAGGCATCAGCTGACGCCATTTTCCTCTGTCTTTCTTGCCACGTGACGCCCGAAGCAGAAGCTGTTTGCAAGTGCCGGTCGGTCAGATCCAGAGATTACTACTACCGAATATTACTTCGAAGACTTCTAAAAAGCTAAGTACCCCGTTGGGGACTCTTTCTTGCCTCAGCCGATGTCAGAGAAAGTGAATAACTGTTTATCTTGTGGGAAACAAATACCTCAAAGATTTCCACTCCTATTGCATACATTGTTTAGGCCCAGACCACGACGTAGCAGCTTGTCTAGCCTGTGCTTCTTTTAACCGACGGATGCTTAGACGTCGGTCGGAGTTTGCTGAGATTTTCGGCTCCGATTTTGCATATATTATGCCGTCGGATCCTCCGACTATGCAAATTACCAAAAAAACGCAAAGAAAAGGACCGACACTCGCGGTCTGCGGTTTCGGCCGAAACCATGGTTAAGCAAACCGCGAGTGTCTCTGTTTCGGCCGAAACCGAGCAAGCGGTTCTTTCTTCAGCCGAAATCATGCCTTCTACCGAGGCCTCTTCTAACCTGGTAGAAACGGCTTCTGAAATCCAACCTTCTGTTGCGGTTTCACAGGATTTATCAGACACCATTCCCCTGGATATTTCAACTCCTGCACGTGGAGCTGCCAGGCCTCCTGCAGCTATGTCTATTAAGGCCTTTGCCAGGGCTAAAGCAGCCAAAGCATCAAAAACGGTGCCTGCCAAGCCCCCCTCTCACAGGCCCAGCACCAGCTCCCATATGCTTACTTTGGCTGAGGATCTCATCTCTTTAATTTGTGGAGCTCAGCCTCATCCAGACAGGGCCTCTCTCCCTCCTCCAGAAGAGGCCTAGAGCAGAGCCCCCTGAGCCAGTATCCACAGATGATTCCTCTGATGACTCAGAACACACAGACCCTCCTGAGGCTGCTTATTCTCCTTATGAAGACACTGATGTAAAAGTTTACACCTCTGCTACTTTGTCAGCTAGAGCTTTGAACTGCCAATTTCATATGATTTAATTTCAAGAGTTTATGCTTGACCAGTTGACTAAAAAGCTGTCCTCTGAAGAATCTTTAGATAAGAAATATGTTCAAGAAATGGTACATAACATACAGCAGGTTAGTAACCATTCTTTAAAATGTGGCTATGATGCACTGGAGGCTTCCTTTAGATCAGCCATGACTGACAGTTATCAGGAGGCATGCATGGCTGAAAGAACAGGCATTACCAGACCATGTCACATCGAAGCTTTTGGATGCACCTATGGACAAGGTCAATTTATTTGGTTCCCCTACACAGCAGGTACTAAAAAAGATGGAAGAGAAGGCAAAATCTGTACAAACAGTGAAAGATTTCTTACAAGTTCAACCTCCAAGGTTTAGCAGGAACTGGCCTTCCAAGAATTGGTCCTTTCCGGACTCCTCTAGGGCACAGAGGCAGGAATAGGCGCTCGAGAGGCAGAAAGCAATCCAGGGGTGCCTACAGGGGCCTATTGGCAAATTAATGGAACAGCAATGGGGGCCTCGTTCGCACCCATATATGCGGATCTTTTTATGGGCTATTTTGAGGCCACGTATATATATGACATGCAACACAATACATTTCTTCCGTATTTAGACATTTGGAGGAGATATTTAGACGATTGTTGGATGGTGTGGCGTGGTAATAAGGAACAACTATCTAATTTTATGAATTATCTTAATGATAATTCCTTTGGAATTAAATTTACAGCTAATATTGAACATGGTAGCATTGTGTTTTTGGATGTTCTGGTTACGAGACTTGATAACACCTTAGCTACGTCTGTTTATAGGAAATTTCCCCAGTACAACACTCTGCTACATGCGGATAGCTGTCATTCACGCCACATCATCCAGAATATTCCTAAATCACAATTTGAGAATGAAAAGGATATGTTCTTCTTCACAGGATTGCTCTCACTTTTGTGATGATTTATCGAACAGATTTGTTGATCGTGGATATAAAACATACAACATTACCAAATCTTTGAAGACTGTTAGTAATTTACCTCGTTGTAAATTATTACAGTATAAATCTAAGAATCAGACCCAATTGGGTTCCAAGGACCATTCTATGTTGAGGTTAGTAACTACATATGGGGCCAATACCAATCGGTTTATTGGTATTATCAATCAACATTGGGATATATTACGGTCACATGAAATCTTGAACCGTATATTACCGACCAATGTTCTTTTTCACCGAGAGCCAGGAACTTAAATTCCTTTTTTACTCCTTATAAGAGATACACTCCCCACACTTCCTTACAAACTACTTTAGGAGGCCAAATACTTAAAGGCAGCTTTCCTTGTGGCCATTGTTCTTTCTGCAAATATATGGTAAAAACCTGTGAATTTTCCACTAAAAATACGTCTCAGGTTTTTCATATCAGGATATTTGCTAATTGCAGTTCTGATTGGGCCATTTACTTGGCCACTTGTAATTGTTCGTCATTCTATATTGGACAGACCTCCAGGTCTGTCAAATTGAGAATTTGTGAACATATGAGTGCCATTAGGAATAGACGCACTACCAACGCTTTATATAAACATACTTTGGAACATCCTTCAGCTACTTATACATTTGTCATTATAGACAGAATTATTCTTCATCGAAAATTTAAAGCAGGATGGCACCAAAAACTGAATGATATGGAGAACAAATGGATAATTAGATTAGGGGGTCTATTCAGACCAGGTTTAAATACTTTAGAACCATCATATTGAGAGGATATTAAACTGTATTGAGGTGATTATTTTGATTTTCAATTTCTTCTAAATATGGATAACCATGCAAATGTGACATATTGCAACATTTATTATAGCTGGCACTATTCAGTTTTATAAATTAATGTGCCAGATATATATGTATTGGGATTTGTAGTATATTTAGTGTGGCATGGCTATCATATTTCTATTGTTATATATCATCTGCACATAATTTACATGTGCAGATTATTGTTTATATACATGTACATGTCTAATATGTTATAATTTAACATGAGATATGTGCATAGATATTATTTTTTTGTTGACTATTGATATTTGCCTATTATGGGTTTTGTATATTGTATAACACATGTACTCATTTTAAATGCGGGTCATATCACTTTGAGTGGGACTATAAAAAGGGTCTAATGTGGTGGCTGATGTCCTTCATGGATGCATCTGCAGTCATAACAGCTGGGTTGTCCTGTCGTCAGGCAGCCCGTCAGTCGGCCGGATTCCAAAGTCCGGGTCCGGCTTCGGCTGATGTCGCTCTTCATCCGACGTCATCTCTGTTGGACTTCGGGTATAAAGGCATCAGCCGACGCCATTTTCCTCAGTCTTTCTTGCCGTGGCCCAAGCAGAAGCTGTTCGCAAGTGCCGGTCGGTCGGATCCAGAGATTTTTCACCAATACTACTAAGACTTCTAAAGCTAAGTACGCTGGGGACTCTTTCTTGCCTCAGCCGATGTCAGAAAAGTTAATAATTGTTTAACCTGTGGGAAACAAATACCTCATAAAGATTTCCATTCTTACTGTCTGCCTTGTTTAGGCCCAGCCCACAACGTAGCAGCCTGTTCGCCTGTGCTTCCTTCAACCGGACGAACGCTTAGGCGCCGGTCGGAGTTTGCAGAACAGTTTTTCGGTTCTGACTTTGTTACATTATGTCGCCGAACCTCCACTACACTTTCTGCCAAAAACGCAAAGAAAGACCGACACTCGGGTCCGCGGTTTCGCTGAAACCACGCTAAGCAAACGCGGTGTCGGTTTCGCCAAACCGAAAACTGATCTAGGTACAGCAATCTAACTCTACACTTGAGGCCCCTGCTACAATTCTTGAATCGGCCTCTGAAACTTTACCCACTGACTTATCAGACACCATTCCCCTGGATGTCTCTACCCCAGCACGTGGTGCTGCTAGGCCTCCAGCAGCCATGTCCATTAAGGCCTTTGCCAGGGCTAAAGCAGCCAAGTCTACCAAATCAGTGCCTGTTAAACCACCCTCAACCAGGCCCTCTTCTAGTTCTCAAATGCTCACCTTGGCAGAAGATTTGATTTCTTTAATTAGAGGATCTCAACCTCACCCAGACAGGGCCTCTCAGCCCCCAGATAAGAGACCTAGGGCAGAGCCCCCTGAGCCTGTGTCCTCGGATGATTCTGGAGATGAATCAGACATTACTGACCAGCCAGAGGCCCCTTTCTCTAATTTTGAGGATTCTGATGCTGAAGAATCCATTCCAGCTGCTTCCCCTCCAGAAGAATTCTCCTTTGGGGAAACCTTGCATGCCATGCGAGAGCAGTTCCAATGGCAGCAACAAGAATTCTCAGATTCCCGAAAAAGACTTAGAACCTTTCTGCACCTTCCACAGCACAGGCCCTTAGCTATACCTCCTGTTCTTTCTGTGGTAGATGACGCTTTTAATGATGTCTGCTCTGCTCCAGACTCATTACCCCCAACCCCTGCCAAACCAGACAGATTTTACAGGGTGCCTGACACTCATCACCACCTTTACTAAAAATCAAGGAAGAACATCCAAGGATAATCCTGATAGCTCCAAACTGGCCAAGACAACACTGGTATCCACTACTAAGGAGCTTGTCTCGGAACAATATGTGGCCAATACCCCTGATGCCTTTGATGCTAACTCAGAACAACTACAGCACCATACATCCAAACCTGAAAACCTTACAACTGACTGCATGGAACATCACATAGCAGCAGCTAATCCAGGGCTTTCCCAAAGAGTTAAAGACATTATTCTCGAAGCACGCAGACCTTCAACAAGAAGGAATTATGCTGGAAAATGGAAAAGGTTTGTCATTTGGAGTACGGAAAGAGGAAAAGATGTGTCAAACATAGATATGCCTAACATTCTGGAGTATCTGGCCGAACTTCTGCATTCAGGCCTGTCCTACTCCTCCATCAAGATACATGCATCAGCTATTTCAGCAGAATACAGCTTTGATCCACCTGTTTTTTCACACCCTCTGCTCAGACAATTTCTCAGAGGAATCAAGAATGTAAAACCTCCAAGAAAACCACCATTACCAGCTTGGGACTTAAACTTGACTAGAAAAGTTGACACTATCACCCTTTGAGCCAGCAGCAACAGCAGACTTACAACACCTGTCATGGAAAACTGCTTTCCTACTGGCAATTACCTCAGCAAGGAGGGTTTCAGAACTACAGGCCTTAATGGCAGTGCAACCCTTCCTAATCTTCCACCAAGATAGAGTATCCATGAGGACTAATCCAACATTTATGCCTAAGGTGGTATCCAGAGTGTCTTTAAACCAGGCAATCCACCTACCTACCTTCTTTCCCAACCCACAAAACAGAGGGGAAAGAATACTGCATACCTTGGATGTACATAGACAGCTACGCTACTACTTGGACAGAACCAAAAGCAGCAGAAAGACTGACCAACTTTTGTGGCCTATGCAACAGGAAGAGAGGAAAAGCTATTTCCAAACAGACAATCTCCAAATGGATAGGAAATTGCATACGATTCTGTTACTCCTTCCATGGAAAACCAATTCCACAGAACATAAGACCTCATTCTACAAGGGCAACAGCCACTACCACAGCCTTCTTACGAGGAGTGGCTACCAAAGACATTATTGAGGCGGCTACTTGGACCTCCGTGCATACATTTGCCAAGCATTATAATTTACCTCTATATTCCAGATCCCGAGCAGGGTTTGCCACTGCTGTACTGCAAGGGATCCTAAACACACCATAATCTACCTTTAACCTCCTCCCCCTAGTTGGCTATGGTATTCTACCAGTTGTTATGACTGCAGATGCATCCATGAAGGACATAGTACAGTTTTGTACCTACCATAAATGTAGATGTCCGAACTGGATAGCATCTGCAGTCAGGATTACCCTCCCTCCTTCCCCTCTGAGGTACTCCTAGGGTGTTTACCCTCCTAATAGCCAGCTGATGGGGGGGAGTCTTTTATGGTGTATTTGTTTGTATATATGTACATACATGCTTATTTTTGTGGTTACTTCTATCCTTTTGGAAACATTGGCATCTATCCAAAATTTTTAGCCTTCAGGAGGGCTTCTGGCATCTGGGGCAAGAAACACTGAGGAAAATGGCGTCGGCTGATGCCTTTATACCCGAAGTCCAACAGAGATGACGGATGAAGAGCGACATCAGCAGAAGCCGGACCCGGACTTTGGAATCCGGCCGACTGACGGGCTGCCTGACGACAGGACAACCCAGCTGTTATGACTGCAGATGCTATCCAGTTCGGACATCTACATTTATGGTAGGTACAAAACTGTACTTTTCTACTTTATTTTATTCTGGCATTGAGAAAGGCTAGCAATAGCCGAAACCGGTTTGCTTCAGCATAGGTTTTTACCTATACTGACAAGATTTTTTGTGCTAATGGTGCAGCAATAAATATTACCATCATCCTGTACGTGCTGGTCCATTTTTGGTTTGATGTTTGTGCCTACAGGGGACGCCAGTGGCAAGGTAACAACCAGCGAGGCACGGATGCAGCCACCACCACAACAACAACTCAATCACAGTGACTTGGCGGTGGCACCGCCTACCAGGGAACAACTAGAAGCACCCTTAGGCGGAAAGCTAGCCTTATTTTCAAAGAACTGGCATTGTATCACAAGAGAAAAATGGATTTTGCAAACTATAGACCAAGGTTACAGTTTCCATTTCCATACTCTACCAGGAAAGAGAGGAATGCCAAACCTACCACCTACTCAAAGGACAGAAGCTCTAAAGCAAATATCTCAATTATTAAGAATGAGAGCTGTGGAAAAGGTACCATCTACGGAGCAAGGAAAGGGATTTTACTCCAGTCTCTTCCTGGTACCAAGAAAAGAAAACAAATGGAGGCCTATTCTAGACCTGTCCGCTTTAAACACATTCCTCATTGTTCCAAAATTCAAAATGCTGACCCTACAGCAGCTTCTTCCCATGCTGGGCAAGGAGTCTTGGCTGGTAACTCTAGATCTCAAGGAGGCATACCTGCACGTCCCCATACGACCAATTTGCAGAAGATACCTCAGATTTCTTGCAGGATCAGAGCATTATCAATTCTCAGCATTGCCCTTTGGCTTATCTACTGCGCCCAGAGTGTTCACGAAATGCCTGGCATCAGTAAATCGCTCATTGCAGACTTCAGGGGATTCAAATCTATCCCTACCTGGACGACTGCCCGATACAAGCGGACAACAAAATCAAACTAACAGAAGACTTACAAAGAGTCATTTACCTGCTGCAAGCCCTGGGATATACAGTCAATATAAAAAAGTCAAGGCTGATTCCATCCCAAAGAATAACCTTTCTGGGTGCAGAACTGGACACATCAAAACAAATGGCATTTCTAACTGCAGAAAAGAGAGCAGCTTCCTCTCTACTTCTTGGCATTAACAAAGCAGAACCATCTAACTGCAAGAAAAGTGCTACAAGCTCTAGGCTTCATGGCATCCTGCATAATACTGGTCCCTCATGCCAGGCTGCATATGAGAAAGCTACAGTGGTACCTAAAGAATTTGTTGTCGCAACACAAGCACAGCCTAGAAACCAAAATTCCAATGATCCCATGCCTGAAGCAAGAGTTCCTATGGTGGGCTCAGGCCTGCCAATCAAACTCAGGATTGCCCTTCTGCAAAAGTCAACAAAGACAAACCATCACGACAGATGCCTCAGACCTCGGTTGGGGGGCACACATGCTGGGCAAGTGCATTCAAGGCCTATGGACTCGAGACCAGCTGCACCTGCACATAAATCTAAAGGAAATGATGGCAGTAAAATTGGCAATCCAGACATTCAGACCTTTTCTCCAAGAAGGTCGGTTGATAAGGACAGACAACACCACAGTTATGTGGTACATCAACAAACAGGGAGGCACACACTCATATCCTCTATGCCGGCTGGCACTGGACCTATGGGATGTGGCTCTGAGCTACAATATTCAGTTACAAGCAATTTATGTACCAGGGAAGGAAAACATTCTAGCAGACATATTAAGCAGAACTACAACTGATGCCCACGAATGGATGCTGCATCCGGACATCTTCAAAGCCATCACAAGAGAATGGGGATTACCACAAATAGACTTGTTTGCATCCCCACTCAATCACCAGCTAAAGAAATTCTGCACAAGGTCGTACCACCCACTTGCTTGGAAGGTGGACTCCCTATCTTTCAGTTGGAAAAGCCTGATAGCATACGCATTCCCACCACTTCCTTTGATGCACAAGGTGCTTCTGAAGATCAAAGAGGAACGTCCGAGGATCATTCTGATAGCTCCAGACTGGCCAAGACAACATTGGTATCCATTGCTGAGGAGCATGTCCCGGGAACAAATATGGACACTGCCCCTGATCCCATTACTGTTAACACAGAACAACTACAACATCCTGCATCCAAACCTGAAAACTCTGCAGCTAACTGCCTGGAACATTACATAACAGCAATTAACCCAAATTTATCCCAAAGGGTTAGACATAATCCTGGAGGCTCGTAGACCTTCAACAAAGAATTATGCAGCAAAATGGAAAAGATATCTCATTTGGAGTACTGCAAAGGGGCAAGATGTGACACTGGTGAACATAGCCAACATCCTGGAGTACTTGGCAGAGCTCTTCCACTCAGGCCTGTCCTATTCTTCCATCAAGATACATGCATCAGCTATTTCAGCAGAATACAGCTTGGATCCTCCTGTCTTCTCGCATCCTCTGCTCAGACAGTTTCTGAGAGGAATTAAAAATGTGAAACCTCCCAGGAAACCTCCATTGCCAGCATGGGAGTTTAACTTTGTGCTAGAAAAATTGACACTTCCTCCTTTCGAACCAGCAGCAACAGCAGAATTACAATACTTATCCTGGAAGACTGCATTCCTGCTGGCAATAACTTCAGCAAGAAGGGTCTCTGAACTACAGGCATTAATGGCAGTGCAACCCTTCCTGATCTTCCATCAAGATAGTGCCCATGAGAACAAATCCTACATTTATGCCTAAGGTGGTATCCAGAGTCTCTTTAAATCAGGCTATCCACCTTCCTACATTCTTCTCCAACCCACAGAACAGGGGAGAAAGGCTCTTACATACCTTGGATGTACATAGACAATTACGCTACTACCTGGGCAGGACAAAAACCAATAGAAAAACTGACCAGCTTCTGCTAGCATATGCAACAGGAAAGGAAGGAAAACCAATTTCAAAACAGACAATCTCCAAATGGATAGGAAATTGCATTAGATTTTGTTACTCCTACCATGGAAAGAAAACTCCAGAGAACATCAGGCCTCACTCCACAAGGGCTACAGCCACTACCACAGCTTTCTTACGAGGAGTGGCTACCAAGGACATTATAGAGGCTGCTACTTGGACCTCCGTGCATACATTTGCCAAGCATTATAACTTACCTCTATACTCTAGATCCCGAGCTGGTTTTGCCACTGCTGTTTTGCAAGGGATCCTAACTACACCATAATCTCTACTCATTTCCTCCTCCCCTAGTTTAGCTATGGTATTCTACCCATTTGAAGACTGCAGATGCATCCTTGAAGGACATAGTACAGTTTTGTACCTACCATAAATGTAGATGTCCGATAGGAATGCATCTGCAGTCAGGATTACCCACCCTCCTTCCTCCCTCAGGTACTCCTAGGGTATTTGCCAACCTTCAGCTAGCTTGGGGGGGGATCTATTATGGTGTATTTGTTTGTATATATGTACATACATGCTTATTTTGTGTGTTTGCTCTCTACTATTTGGAAACTTTGGCATTTATCCAAATTTAGCCATCCAAGAGGGCACCTGGCATCTGGGGCAAGAAACAGAGGAAAATGGCGTCGGCTGATGCCTTTATACCCGAAGAACTGCCACAATGACGTCGGGTGAAGTGCGACACCAGCCGAAGCCAGACCCAGACTTTGGAATCCGGCCGACCGAAGGGCTGCCTGACGACAGGACAACCCATTTGTAAAGACTGCAGATGCATTCCTATCGGACTTCTACATTTATGGTAGGTACAAAATTGTACTTTCCTCATAGTACCTACCACCCTATGCATAGCTTTGGGACTCTACCCATCTGTGATTACTGCAGCTGTATGCACGATGAACATAGTACAGTTTTGTACCTACCATAAATGTAGATGTTAGAGTGCTAATACAGCTGCAGTACAGATTTCCCTCCCTCCTTCCCCACTTGGTAAAGGCATGGGGCCTAACAACCTCTTCATACCACCTGACTGGGTTATCCTGCTATGTTTTATTTGCTTGCTTACACTGATTTTGCATTACATTGCATTGCCTGCATATGTAGATAAGCCTTATTTATGTATTGCCTTCCTTTTGGGGGTACCTGACATCTGGGACAAGAAAGACTGAAGAACATGGCGTCGGCTGTGTCTTATATACTCTGGCCTTACTGACGTCAGAAGAGTAAGCGATGACAACCGACGCCGGACCAAGACTTTGGAATTCGGCCGACCGAGGGACCGCCTGACTGCTGAAAACCCATCTGTGATTACTGCAGCTGTATTAGCACTCTAACATCTACATTTATGGTAGGTACAAAACTACTTTTTTCTGTTTTGTGCTAGGTTTAACAAAAGTACTATTAAACGTCTGATTTCGCCCGACATTACTTTGGTAGAAAATTTAATTACACATTGCCATCGGAGCAACCGACGACCGGGATGCATAAAAAGCATGAAGATAAGGATAGGCAGCCGAGACCCAAACCAGACACCAAGGCCTCTACTAGGGCAGTCACTGGTTCTCCAGTTTTTAGTGAGGTGCCTACGCAGCCCCTGACTACCGTGGATTTAGAACCACAGGCTGCCTCAGACTCCCAAGTAGATTGCTGGTCCTCCAGAGCCTTTACCTTTAGGCCCTACCGACTCAATTACTGAAGAGGAATCAGAGGTAGTTGCAAGGCCTTCAGTTGCTGAAGGTGTCTTCAGACCGACTACACTTACTATTAAATCCTATGCAAAGTTGAAAACTCTTTAAAAAGTAAGGAAGCCAGTACAGCATTCTCCAGTACAAGGCCCTATGTCTAAGAAACAGATGCTTAAAATGGCCAAAGATTTAATTTACCCTGATCAGGGGTTCCCATCCCCCTCCTGATAAAAGGCCTAGACAGGAGGAAGATGCGCTTCATCTGACCAGGTTTCCATTTCCTCATATTCTTCAGAGGAACAGGAATACTCCTTTCCACCATATGAAGACTCTGATGCTGAAGAGTCTATCCCTTCAGCATCTCCCCCAGAGGACTACTCTTTTGGGGAAACCTTGCATACCATGAGGGAACATTTCCACTGGGAAGGCCAAGATTACTCCGAATCTAAGAAAAGGCTCCGAGAGTTCCTTTTACTGCCTCAGCACAGACCCCTTGCTGTTCCACCAGTGCTAGACATTGTGGATGATGATTATTCAGAATCTAGTCTTACAGCCCCAGCCAAACCTGACAGATAGTCCCGGACTCTCTCAAATTCCTATACAAAAGCCCTGTTGCTGACCCAGAAACCATTTCCCAGGGTCCCAAAGGGGTTAAGGCCTCTATTGCTAAAAATCCTGTACCCTCAGAGAGGGATTCTAGAGCACTAGACAGATGGGGATTCTAGAGCACTAGACAGATGGGGATTCTAGAGCACTAGACAGATGGGGGGGAAAAGTCTACACTTCAGCTACTCTAGCCATGAGGTCCTTAAATTGCCAGTTCCACATGCTGAAATATCAGCAATATTTGATGTCTCAATTAAAACAAAAATGCTCACACATTCAGAGCAACCTGACTACAAGGAAATGCAAGATTTGTTGCATGCAGCTGAACAAGTGGGTAAACATACTTTGCAATGTGGATTTGATTGATTGGAAGCTTCTTGTAGAGCAGCAGTAACAGGGTCTGTCATTCGTAGGCATGCTTGGTTAAAAGAACAAATCTTACCTGATCATGTTAAAGCAAAGTTATTGGATGCACCTTTACAGCAGGATGTTTTATTTGGTGTGAAAGCAGAAGAGGTTTTAAAGAAAATGGAGAATAAGGCAAAATCTATGCAAACGGTCAAGGATTTTTTACAGGTACAAACCCCCTCGTTTTAGCAGAAATTGGCCAAGCAAAAATTGGTCCTTTCCAACTTCAGATAGACCTCAGAGGGGCAGATACAGATGCCCGAGGGGCAGAGGTCAGCCACAAGGTTCATAAAGCCTCTGCAATGGGGTGCCACAACCCAGAAGGGAGGAGAAGACAGACCTCGAACTTTCAGAAAACAATCTCAATGACTTACCCCTCAGACTGCCAAGCAAATCCCTCTTGGCAGCTCCCTTGGGAGGAAAACTAGCACTTTTTGTAGACAATTGGCACACCATCACAAAAGATAAATGGGTTCTAAATATTGTATCTCCAGGATACAGGTTCCACTTTCACACTTTACCAAGGATAAAAGGAATGCCAAGTCTGCCACCAAATCAATGGGCAGAGGCTGAAAGACAAATTGCAGCACTCATGGACATAAGAGCCATTCAAGTGGTTCCTATACAGGAGCAAGGACAAGGATTTCTTTCTGGTCCCATGAAAGGACAAAGTCTGGAGACCCATTCTGGACCTCTCGATTCTAAACACTTACCTGGAAGTTCCCAAATTCAAAATGTTGACACTACAGCACCTTCTTCCCATGCTGGGCAAGAAAGCTTGGCTAGAAACGGACCTCAAGGAGGCATATCTGCATGTCCCTATCAGACAAAATTGCAGAAGATACCTCAGACTTATAGCAGGTTCAACCCATTACCAATTCTCTGCACTGCCCTTTGGCTTATCTACTGTGCCCAGGGTCTTCACAAAATGCCTGTCACCAGTAATTGCGTACTGCAGACAGGAATTCAAATTTATCCATACCTGGACAACTGCCTTATTCAAGCAGAAAGCAAGGACATTCTTTTAAAACATCTGGCGTTTGTAAAAAAAAAACCTGCTAAGTTGCCTAGGGTACACAGTAAACGAAAAGTCAAAACTAGTGCCCTCAAGAGATATTCCTGGGTGCCAGCTTAAATACAACGGCCCGGATGGCTTATCCCACGCCAGACAAGCAAGGACATCTGACTCAATATTTCAAACTAATGGCAACAAAAACTCGGCTCCCTGCAAGAAAAATTCTGCAGGCCTTGGGGTTCATGGCATCTTGCATATTACTAATTCCATATGCCAAACTGCATATGAGGAAATTACAATGGTACCTAAAAAGCGTATGGACTCAGCACAGCCACAGCTTGGAAACAATAATACCTCTCATTCCCTGCCTTCAACAGGAGTTTCTATGGTGGGCTCAAGCATGTCACCTCAACAAGGGTCAGCCTTTCACCCTACCCCACAGCCAGGCAGACTATAAGAGATGCATCTGATTACGCCTGGGGAGCACACATGGCAGGACAGTGTATTCAGGGCAAATGGAATGCAGATCAAATGCATCTCCACATCATTCAAAAAGAGATGCTAGCTGTATAAAATGCCGTAACAGTCTTCAAGGACCACCTACCAGGACAACTTCTAATAAAGACTGAACACCACAGTGATGTGGTACATAAACAAGGGGGGGCACATTCCTACCCCCTATGCAGGCAAGCAATGACCTTATGGAATACAGCACTGACCTACCAAGTTCAACTACAAGCACAATTCCTATCAGGAAAGAAAAATACATTGGCAGACGATCTAAGCAGAAATAACATGGACCCTCACGAGTGGAAACTAAATCCATAGGTATTCACAATAACTCAAAAATGGGGGAGCCCAGACCTAGGTCTTTTTGCCTCCCCCCAAAACTACCAACTGCAGAAATTTTGCACAAGGACATACCACTCACTAGCTTGGAAAGTGGACATTCTATCATTCAGCTGGAAAACATTAAAAGTGTATGCCTTCCCTCCACTACCTCTTCTGGCAAAGGTGCTCCTGAAAGCCAGACAAGAGAGCCCACAAATGATGGTCATTGCTCCAGACTGGCCACGCCAACACTGGTATCCAATATTAAGGAACATGGCTCGAGGCCCACCATGGATTTTACCTCAAATTACTCACCTGTTAACTCAGCTAAACAATCTGATTTTACACAGCCAGCTCAAGATCTTAAATCTGGCTGCATGGTGGATTACTTAATCAGTCAGCACTCCTTTCTAAAGCTGTTATGGATGTCATTTTGGAGGCCAGGAGACCCAGCACCAGGAAAATTTACTCAGACAAATGGAAGAGATTCTGTGCCTGGAACCAGGCTAAAGGCCTAAATCCTCTTGTCCCAAATATTCCTCAGATATTAAAATATCTTACTGAGCTGCTAGACAAAGGCCTTTCCTTTGGATCTATTAAGATCCACGCTTCAGCTATTCCAGCTCATTACAACATGGATCCTCCTATATTTTCACATCCATTACTAAGAGCTCCTCAGAGGGGCTAAGGACATAAAACCGCCCCGGAGAGCACCAACTTGGGACCTCAATTTTGTTTTGGAAAAACCTACTCTACCACCCTTCGAACCAGCTTTCTCAGCAGAATTACAATTTTTATCATGGAAAACTGCCCTGCTGTTAGCAATAACTTCAGCACGCAGAATCTCAGAGCTACAGGCCCTAATGGCAGTGGAACCTTTCATTTTTCATCGACAGTCTCTTTACGAACTAACCCTACCTTTATGCCAAAGGTGGTATCCAGTGTGGCTCTAAACCAAAGCATTCATTTACCCACCTTTTATCCAAACCCCCAGAATAAAGGGGAAAGGCTCCTACACTCTTTGGACATTTACAGGCAATTACGTTTCTACTTGGATAAAACAAAGGATTTCAGAAATTCTGACCAACTGTTTGTATCCTATGTGGCTATTTCAAAACAGACCATTTCAAAATGGATAGGACATTGTATCCACTTCTGCTACACACACCATGGGAAACCTGTACCTGGTAACATTAGACCCCATTCCACCAGGGCTACAGCCACATCAGCAGCCTTCCTCAGAGGGGTACCAACCAAGGATATTCTGGAGGCTGCAATTTGGAGTTCAGTGCACACTTTCACCATACACTACCACTTACCTCTATACTCAAAAACCAGAGCTGGCTTTGCCACTGCAGTTCTGCAGGGCCTCCTAGCTACTCCAAACCCTGTTTAGTACCAGCCACCCAGGCTTTGCTTTGGGATTCAACCCAAGTGTGATGACTGCAGCAGTGTTACATGAACATAGTACAGTTTTGTACCTACCATAAATGTAGATGTTAGTGTTCACACTGCTGCAGTCCAGGTTACCCTCCCACCATCCCCTCTTAGCTGGGTATTATCGACACCTCCCTTTTCTATACAATCTATATGATGTATTTGTTTATAGCTGTAGCTATTGTTTTCTACTTATGTATGTTTATTTAGGATTATGTATTGCTTTCCTATTTGGGGGCACCTGACATCTAGGGCAAGAAAAACTGAAGAAAATGGTGTTGGCTGCCTCTTTTATATCCCTGTCGCACTGGCGTCGGGGAAGAAGCGACCGCAGCTGACGCAGGACCAAGACTTTGGAACTCAGGCCGACTGCGGGGACCGCCTGACAGCAGATAACCCAAGTGTGATGACTGCAGCAGTGTGAACACTAACATCTACATTTATGGTAGGTACAAAACTGTACTTTCTCTGCACTGCCCTTTGGCTTGTCTACTGCTCCCAGGGTTTTCACAAAGTGCCTGGCTCCAGTAATTACATTTTGCAGGCAAAGAAATATTCAAATATATCCATACCTGGACGATTGTCTAATCCAGGCAGAAACCAGGCCATTCTTCTAAAACATCTGTAAAAAGACTTCTAATCTGTGTAGGCTACACCTTAAACGAAAAGAAATCCCAACTGGTACCCCCTCAAAATAACATTCCTGGGTGCAAGCTTGAATACAACTGCCCAGATGGCTTTCCTTATGCCAGAAAAGCAACTTCATTTGGTGACTTAATTCAAACAGGCAGCCACAAAAACCCTGCTATCTGCCAGGCAAATAATGCAAGCCTTTGGGTTCATGGCCTCATGCATTCTTCTAATTCCATATGCAAGACTGCATATGAGGAAACGTCAGTGGTACTTAAAAAGTTTATGGAGTCAACATTCACAGCCTGGAAACAATGATTCCTGTTGTACCTTGCCTGCACCTAGAGTTCCTATGGTGGGCAGAGGCCTGCCACCAAAACAAGGGACTGCCATTCACACCACCTCCTGCTGCCCCAACCCTAACTACAGGCTCATCAGACTATGCATGGGGGCTCTCATCTGGCAGGGAAGTGCATTCAGGGCAAATGGAGTCCAAATCAAATGCATCTTCATATTAATCAAAAAAATGCTAGCTATACAGAATGCACTGACTGCTTTCAAGGACTACCTTCATCCAGGACAATTACTGATACTGACAACACCACGGTTATGTGGTACATAAACAAGCAGGGGGGTATACATTCCTACCCCCTCTGCAGACTAGCCATGGCATTGTGGAACATGGCCTTGCCCTACCAAGTATAACTACAAGCTCAATTCCTGCCAGGAAAGCAGAATGTTCTGGCAGATGAACTAAGCAGAAATCTCATGGACCCTCACGAATAGAAACTGGAACCATGGATTTTCAACATGTCACGCAAATGGGGGAGCCCAGACGTAGATCTTTTGCCTCGCCCCAGAACTACCAGTTGGACAAATTTTGCACAAGAATTCATCACAAAAAAGCCTGGAAAGTGTAAATGTAATGACTGCAACAGTGAAACACTATGAACATAGTACAGTTGTGTACACTTACCATAAATGTAGATGTTTGAGTGTATTCACTGTTGCAGTCCTGGTTACCCTCCCTCCAGCCCCTTTTTCTTTTACTTGTACCTTTTCTTTCTTTTATTATGCTTAAAAGCCTTTTCGGTGTATTGCTTTTGTTTGGATGTATATTTGTGTTTCTTATATAATATATTTTTTTGCTCCCCACATGGGGGACACCTGACATCTGGGGCAAGAAAAACCTGATGTAATGGCGTCTGCTGCATGTTTTATACCCCTGACGACCTGACAAGGGACAGCAACTGACACAGGACCCAAGACTTTGTTAATCAGGCTGACTGAGGGCAACCTGTCAGCAGATTACCCAAATGTAATGACTGCAACAGTGAAATACAAAGAACATCTACATTTATGGTAAGTGTACACAACTGTACTTTCTATCTGGCTGTTAAGCATGAGCTTGGATGATTTGTGTGGTTACCCCTCCCCTGCATAACCTTGATATGAGTATCCTTTTCAGACATGAAGCTAGGTACAACTGATTTAATTGTAGATTTTAATGCAGTAATTGCATTTGAACCTTGTTTGTTTTGGAGATCTTAGAATTTCATCATACAAGATGCATAGCTATAAATTGGAACAGATATGATCGTGTTTCACTGTTAGTTTGGGTTATCCTGCTGGCAGACTAACCGCAGTCGGCCTGAATTCCAAAGTCTTGGTCTGGCGTCAGTTGCTGTCGCCTCTTCCCTGACGTCAGTGCACCAGGGGTATAAAAGATGCAGCAGACGCCATTTTTTTTCAGTCTTTCTTGCCGTGTCATGCTTGAAGCAAAAGCAATTCACAAGTGCCGGTAGGCCGACTCATGAGAATTTCAAAAACTAATTTCAGATCCAAAGTCTTCATTAAAGCTAAGTACCCCATTGGGGAAACTTTTTTTCTTGCTCCAGACCAATGTCAGAAAAAGTTAACAATTGTATGTCTTGTGGGAAGCAAATACCTCAAGGATTTTCATTCTTAGTGTATTCCTTACTTAGGCCCTGATCACAACATTGCTAGCTGTCGTTTTTGTGCTAGATTTAACCAACGCACTATCAAGTGTCTTTACAATTTTGCCTTTCATTACTTTGGCCGGATATTCAATTATATAATGCCGTTGGAACAGCTGATGACCGGAGTTTATAAAAAGCGCAAGGAAAAAGAAAGGACAGGCATCAGAGGTCCAAAACCGACTAGGCTTTCGCTAAGCCAGTTGCCGGTTCTCAGTGAGGTGCTTTCGCAGCCCGACACCTGCTACCTCGGAGTCACAGGCCACTGCCGACTCCCACGTGGAGCCAGCTAGGCCTCTGGATACTCAAGGTATTGGACACTCGGAAACTATTCCCTCAGATGGGTCCAGAGCCGCTGAGCAGGCATCTGCTTCTGAGGGTGTTTTCTGGCCTACACAATTATATGTAAAGCCTACCTCACCTTCCAAAGCAAAGACTAAAGCAGCTATAAAAATACAGAAACAAGTACAGTATTCTCCTGGACAGACTTCCATGCCTAAAAAAACAGATGCTCAAAATGGCCGAAGACCTAATTACCTTGATCAGGGGTTCCCATCCCCCTCCTGATAAGAGGCCTAGGCAAGAGACAGAATATGAATCTTCAGATCAGGTTTCCATTTCCTCTGTCTCCTTCTGAACAGGAATTCTCTCTTCCTCCCTATGAGGATTCTGATGCTGAAGGATTTATCCCTTCAGCCTCACCACCTGAGGATTATTCTTTTGTGGAAACCCTGCATACCATGAGGGAGCACTTCCACTGGGAGAGCCAAGACTACTCAGAATCAAAGAAAAGGCTTACAGATTCTTTTACTATCTCAGCACAGGCCTCGTGCTATTCCCCTTGTTAGACACTGTAGATGTATTTTGAGTCCTTTTTTTCTCCTGACTCTTTACACCCTGCCCCTGTTAAACCAGACAGATACTACAGGGTTCAGATTCACATAAATTTATTATAAAAACCCTGCTGCTGACCCAGAACTATTTCTCAGGGTCCCAAAGGGGTCAAGGCTTCTACTTTAAAAAACCTTATCCCCTCTGATAGGGATTCAAGGGCACTAGACAGATGGGGGAAAAAGGTTTACACTTTTGCTACTTTAGCTGTGAGGGCTTTAAATTGTCAATTTCATATGGTTAAATAGCAATACTTAATGTCGCTGCTTAAACAGAAAATGTTGACAAATTCTGATTGTGCAGAAAATAAGGAAATGCAGGATATATTGCATGCAGAAAATAAGGAAATGCAGGATATATTGCATGCGGCTGAACAAGTGGGAAAGCATAACATTGCGATGTGGTTTTGATTCTTTGGAGGCCTCTTGCAGGGCCGCAGTTACAGGTTCAGTCATTAGGAGGCATGCTTGGTTAAAGGAACAGAATCTACCTGATCATGTTAAAGCAAAATTATTAGATGCTCCATTACAGCATGATACTTTATTTGGTGTTAAAGCAGTGGAGGTGTTGAAGAAAATGGAGGACAAAGCAAAATCTATGCAAACAGTAAAGGATTTCTTACAGGTACAGCCACCAAGCTTTAGCAGGAATTGGCCTACAAAGAATTGGTCCTTTCCAGTGTCAGGCCACAAAGGCATATACAGATGCCCTAGAGGCAGATCCCAGCCCCAGGGCTCATACAGCCCTAAACAGTGGGGCGCTTCTACCTCCAAATGCGGAGAAGACAAATCACAGCCATACAGGAAACAGTCCCAATGACTTTTCTCTGCCAGCACCAAGCACTTATCTTTTGGCAGCCCCCTTGGGAAAACTAGCACTTTTTTCTCAAAATTGGCACATGATCACCCAGGACAAATGGGTCTTGAATATAGTGTCCCAGGGCTACAGGTTCCACTTTCACACCCTGCCAAGGGAAAAAGGTATGCCAGACCTGCCACACAATCAATGGGCAGAGGCACAAAAACAAGTTTCATCCCTCATGGACATGAGGGCCATTCAGTGAGTACCACAGCAAGAGCAGGGACAAGGATTTTACTCAAGGCTATTCTTGGTACCCAGAAAGGACAAAGCCTGCAGACGAAGACTTGACCTGTCTATTCTAAATACATTTCTGGACGTTCCAAAATTCAAAATATTGACTCTGCAGCAACTTCTGCCCATGCTGGGCAAGAAGGCTTGGCCTGTAACTTTGGACCTAAGAGGCATGCCTGCATGTTCCAATCTGACAATCTTGCAGAAGATACCTCAGATTCATAGCTGGCTCAATGCACTACCAATTCTCTGCACTGCCCTTTGGCTTATCTACTGCGCCCAGGGCCTTCACAAAATGCCTGGCACCAGTAATTGCATTTTGCAGACAGAGGAATTCAAATATAGCATTACTTGGATGATTGCCTTATTCATGCAGAGAACAAGGACATTCTACTAAAGCATCTGGCGTTTGTAAAAATATTAATTTGCGTAGGGTACACAGTAAACGAAAAGAAATCAAAACTAGTACCCTTTCGAGATCATATTCCTGGGTGCAAGCTTAAATACAACTGCCCAGATGGCTTCTCACGCCAGATAAACAAAGACAACTGACTTCTTACTTCAACACGTTGGCAACAAAGACCCAGTTATCTGCAAGAAAAATTCTGCAGGCTTTGGGTTTCATCGCATCCTGCATTCTACTAATTCCATATGTCAGACTGCATATGAGGAAACTTCAATGGCATCTAAAAAGTGTTTGGACTCAACATTGCCACAGCCTGGAAACATTACCCTCATTCCTTGCCTGCAACAAGAGTTTCGATGGTGGGCACAGGCCTGTCACCACAAGGGACAGCCATTCAACCTACCCACAGCCAGGCAGTCAATAACGGATGCATCAGATTATGCCTGGGGGGGCCCACATGGCAGAAAAATGTATTCAGGGCACATGGCCCACAAGTCAAATGCATCTTCATATCAAAGAGATGCTAGCTGTTCAGAATGCCCTGACGGCTTTCAAGGATCTAATTCATCCAGGACTACTGATAAGGATGGACAATACTACAGTCATGTGGTACATGAACAAGCAGGGAGGCACACATTCCTACCCCCCTCTGCAGACAAGCCATGACTTTATGGGACACAGCATTGACTTATCAAGTACACCTGCAAGCGCAATTCCTGCCAGGAAAGAAAAATACTCTGGCAGACTAAGCAGAAACCTCTCTGATCCCCATGAGTGGAAACTGGATCCACAAGTCTTCAGCATAAAGAAATGGGGATGCCCAGACATAGATCTATTTGCCTCCCCTCACAACTGCCAACTACAGAGATTCTGCACAAGGACTTATCACAAGCAAGCATGGAAAGTGGATGCTCTGTCATTCAGCTGGAAAACCCTAACAGTATATGCCTTTCCTCTTCTGCCTCTCCTACCCAAGGTGGTACTCAAGGTCAGACAAGAGAAGCCAAAAATGATTGCCACAGACTGGCCCTGCCAGCACTGGTACCCAATCCTAAAGAGCTTGTCTCAAGGCCCAGCCTGGACATTACCACTAATTCCACACTTACTGACCCAGCGAAACAATCTGATCCAGCACAGCCACCTCAGGACCCTAAATCTGGCAGCATGGCGGATAATGTAGCCATTCAGAACACACCTCTCTCTAAAGCAGTGATGGATGTTATTTTGAAGGCCAGGAGGCCCAGTACCAAAAAATCTTGCGCAGAAAAATGGAAGAGATTCTGTGCTTGGAACCAGGCAGAAGGAACTGACACATTTGTACCAAATATTCCTCAGATTTTACAATACCTAACTGAGATGCTAGACAAAGGCCTGTCCTTTTCATCAATTAAAATCTATGCCTCTTGCCATTTCAGCTCATTACAATACGGAACCACCTATTTTTCTCATCCATTGCTAAGGCAGTACCTCAGAGGGGCCAAAAACACAAGACCTCCAAGGAGAGCACCAATACCTGCATGGGACCTCAATTATGTCTTGGAAAAACTCACACTGCCACCTTTTGAGCCAGCCAATATAGCCGAGATAAAGTTCTTATCTTGGAAAATAGCTCTGCTCTTGGCAATAACCCTCTGCAAGATGAGTCTCGGTTACAGGCACTCATGGCTGTGGAACCTTTTTATCTTTTTCCATCCAGACAGGGTTTCTCTGAGGATGAACACGGCATTTATGCCTAAGGTGTAGTGGCCAGTGTGGCCCTTAACAAAACCATTAATTTGCCTACTTTTTATCTAAACCCACAGAATAAGGGTGAGACTCCTGCATTCTTTGGACATACACAAATAGCTACTCTTCTACTTGGACAGAACTTAGGCTTTCAGAAAGACTGAGCAACTCTTAGTGGCATATGCTGCAGGATCACAAGGAAAGGCCATCTCAAAGCAGACTATTATAATGGATAGGCCACTGCATTCATTTGTTCACAGCATGGCAAATCAGTGCCTAAGGGCATTAGGCCACATTGAGCCAGAGCAGCAGCCTTCCTCAGAGGGGTACCAACCAAAGACATCTTAGAGGCTGCAACTTGGTGTTTTACCAAGCACAATCCTATTTAGACCCAGCCACCCAACCTCAGCTTTGGGATTCAACCCAAGTGTAATTACTGCAACAGTGAAACACTATGAACATAGTACAGTTGTGTACCTACCATAAATGTAGATGTTTACCCACCACCCCCCTTTTCTTTGCTGGGATTTATCTGTACTTCTGTATCCTATACAACCTATGTGGTGTATTTGCTTTTAGATGAAGGTAATGTTTATTTAGTGCATGCATACTTACTGGCATAATTTTTAGCCTACCATTTTGGGGGCACCTGACATCTGGGGCAAGAAAAACTGAAGAAAATGGCATCGGCTGCATCTTTTATACCCCTGGTGCACTGACGTCAGGGAAGAGGTGACAGCAACAGACGCCGGACCAAGACTTTGGAATTCAGGCTGACTGCGGGTAGCCTGCCAGCAGGATAACCCAAGTGTAATGACTACAACAGTGAATACACTCTAACATCTACATTTATGGTAGGTACACAACTGTACTGTCTCACTCTGCTTCACAGGTGTCCAGGAACATGTCCCTCGTGTCTGCAGGATCACAGACTATCAGGCTGCTCCTATCTCTGCTCCTCCTTGTATTGCAACTGCATTGGAAGCTAATTAGTGCAGCCAACTTGCATCCAACCAGTCATTTGCCCTGCCTGAGAAAGGAGAGCTGCTTGTTTTATTAGGAGGGGCCACATAGCATAAGTTACTTGAAGGAAAAAAATTCCTGATTCTGAGGTATCTCTGGGCTCACCCTCTTTAAGTGTAGACGTTTGAGGAAACAAAACTAGTTTTATCATTGTTGATGGGGATCCCCAGCTGGAGTGGCAGGATTTTACTCTAGGGCCTCTTCAGACAGTTGTCAAACTCCTTTCCTGGTACAGCTACCCTATCCCTTTTTGTCTGTTAAAAGGCATAGAAAGGAATCTGGTTGAGATGGGGGATGATTCTTTGGCTTATTCTGAGATTCATTCTTCTGTTGCCTATGCATCACATGACAGATAATTTATCTCCTGATTTTTCCCAATTGAGCAGCTGTCCTTTAAGGCCCCCGTTAAGATGCGCCATTTTTGGTAGAAAGGTTCTCAGTTGTCCAGTAACCAAGAGGTGTTATGCATAAGTCTTCTGCATTCCTCCTGTTAGCTTTGTTGGATGCTTTCTCCATTGCTTCTGTTAGTCCTGAGTTTCATCTTCCAGCTCCTTAAAAATAGATTTTACAAGGTGCTGGATTTGGTCAGGTTTTTGTATAAGAATCCTGTATCTGATACATCTGGAATTTCCACTAAAAAGCCGCCTAAGCGCCTGTCTTGTCTTTACCTACAGGTAAAGGTAATGTGGTGCAGTGGTTAGAGCCGTCTCCACATCCAAGGGGTTCTCGGCTTCGATTCTCTGCTGCACTGCCTTCTGTGCAGTCTGCGTGTCCTCCCTGCAGTAAAGTGGGTTTCCTCCATGTGCTGTGGTTTCCTCCCACATTACAAAGACATGCGTCTGGAGTTTCTCCCCAGACGTGTGCTGAAAATGGGATCGGTTCTAGTCTGACTATTCCTGCAGTAAAGTGTTAAATAACAAAGCTATTGATGTGGCAAAAAGTGTATACTGCTTCCACTTTAGCCATTAGAGAGATAATTTATGAAACCATGTGTTTAACCAGAATTGAGTTACTTAACCTAGGTAAGGTGCACTTGATTCAGAAGTTGCCTTCTGCTTTCTGTCCTATTAAGTGCAGTCATAATACTACAACCTCTGGCTCTGTGTAGGTTTTCCTGACTTCAACCTTTGTCTAAGGATGTAAAGGCTAAGTTGCTTGACTCTGCTTTGGTAGACTACAAGAAAGTTCATGTAGAACCTAAAATTTCTGAGGTTATCCTAACACTGGTCCTTTTCTTAAGGATCTGAAATATCCGAAGGGTGAGATACCTCCAAGGAGATTTCAGGAAAAATCTTGGCATTCCATGGGTTTTAAGTGCTCTTTATTAGAGAAATCACCTGCCTTAAGACTCTGCCTCTATCCTACTGTCACTGGTTCCTTTGCTAGTTAAATAGCCTCAGGCAAATGGGTTCCTTCCATTCATAGGTGATGCAAAATGTTTTTGAAGGCTTTCCCTTGTTCCACAGTATTTGTAATCTGCTGTGCCTCTTCAAGACCATCATTTTCAAGGGAGAGTAGAATTGGTTTCTCCTCAGAGCAGTCTTTTATTAAAGATTTTTCTGGCTCCCAGAATTGAGGATGCTTAAAGACCTATTTTGGCTTTCCTTCCTCAACACTTTTCCTAAAGATTCCAAGTTTCTATACATAACCATTTTAGCTTCCCAATGATTCTTCTGCAGGCTTTCACTGTGACTTAAGATTTAAAGGAAACTTGTCTTCCATTTTCCTGTTAATCCACAAGATTCTTTTCCCATTGGTCTTCTGCCAGAGGTGTGTCCCATTGTTCATGTTTCACTGTTGCAGTAATTACATTTGGGTAATCTGCTGGCAGGTTGCCCTCAGCCTGAATAATGGTCTTGGGTCCTGCGTCTGTTGCTGTCTCCTCTTCCTTGATGTCAGGGGTATAAAACATGCAGCCGACGCCATTTTATTCAGTCTTTCTTGCCACGCGGTGCCCGAAGCAGAAGCATTTCGAAAGTGCCGGTCGGCCGACCCCTGAAATTTTCGCATTCAAGTTTCAGAACCGAAGTCTTCAATTAAAGCCAAGTACCCCGTTGGGGGAACTTTTTCTTGCTCCTTACCGATGTCAGTAAAAGTTAATTGCATTACTTGTGGGAAGCAAATACCTCGTAAGAACTTTAATTTGTACTGTATTCCTTGCCTAGGTCCAGGTCATAACGTGCCTGGTCAGTTTTGTGCTAGATTTAGCCAATGCACTAAAGCGTCAGTACATTTTTGCTTCAAAATATTTTGGATCCAGATTAATTATCCTGAAATGTCATCTGATAGCAATCAGACTATCGGAGTTCACAAAAAAAACGCAAAGAAAGACAGACCGTTGAGGTCCAAAACTGACTACGAAGCTTCTAAGCCAGTTTGCCAGTACTCAGGTGCTTTTGCAGACCCTGATACCCGCTACTTTTGTCGCAGGCCTCTGAGACCCATGTGGAGTCCAGTATGCCGCAAGATGCTCAGCGTATTGAACCCGCGGATGTCTCTCTCCTTCAGATGGGTCCAGAGCTGCTGAGCAGGCACCGGCTTCTGAGGGTGTTTTCAGGCCTCAACATTTCTATATAAAACCGCCAGCTTAAAAAAGTTAAGTCTAAAAAAAGACGCATGAACCACGTGTTCAGGCCCCTATGCCTAAAAAGGATCAAAATGACTGAGGACTTAATGACCTTGATCATGGGTTCTCAACCCCCCCCCCCCCCGCTTGTTCAGGCCCCTATGCCTAAAAAGGATCAAAATGACTGAGGACTTACCTTGATCAGGGGCTCCCAACCCCCCCCCCCCCCCCCTGCTAAGAGGCCTAGGCAAGACATTGAGTGAATCTTCAGATCAGGTTTCTAATTTTTCTGATTCCTCTTCTGATCAGGAATTTTACATACCAACCTATGAGGATTCAGAGCAGAAGAATCCATTCCATCTGCATCTCCTCTGAGAATCATTCCTTAGGAGAAACCTTGCATACTTTAAGGGAACATTTTCATTGGGAGTGTCAAGATTTCTCTGAATCAAGAGGCTTAGGGATTTCCTCCTTCCCCAGCATAGGCCTTTGGCTATTCCTTCTGTATTAGATGTTGATTACGTGTTTTTGGAATCAAGCATGGTCCTGATTCCCTACCTCTGGCTCCTAGTAAGCCAGACAGATATTACAGGGTTCTTTACTCCCACAAATTTTTATTAAAAAATCCTACTGATCCTGAAACTATCTCACAGGGTCCCAAAGTTGTAAAGGCCTCTACAGCCAAAAATCCTACCCCCTCTGATAGAGATTCCAGGGTGCTGGATAGATGGGGAAAGAGTTTATACGTCTGCAACCTTGGCAATTAAGGCCTTAAACTGCCAGTTTCATATGCTTAAATATAAACAGTATGTTATGGGCTTGTTGAAACAAAATGTCGAGTTCTGATTGTGTGGAAAATAAAGAATTACAGGAATTAGTGCATGCAGCAGAACAGGTTGGAAAGCATACTTTACAATGTGGTTTTGATTCTTTGGAGGCCTCTTGCAGGGCCACGGTTATTGGATCTGTGATTAGAAGGCATGCTTGGCTCAAGGAGCAGAATCTGCTTGATCATGTTAAGGCTAAATTGTTGGATGCACCTTTATAGCATGATACTTTATAGGTAGGTACTAGGCTATCTGCCCGAAGGCATTTATAAGCCCAGCCAGAATGTGTTGGCTTTGTTTGGTAATAAGGCAGAAGAGGTTTTAAAGAAAATGGAAGACTAAGCTAAATCTATGCAAACTGTAAAAGATTTCTTACAAGTGCAGCCACCCAGATTGGGTGCACTTGTAAGGCACTGGCGTACTAAAAATTGGTCCTTTCCTGTGTCCAACAGATCCTCACAAAGCAAATCCAGGTGCTCAAAAGGCTCTAGATACCAATCACAGGGTTCTTACAGGTCAAAGCAATGGGGGTGCCTCTACCTCCAAATCTGGAGGAAGCAAAGCACAGCCCTACAGTAAGCAGTCTCATTGACTTCCCTCTACCATCTCCAAGAACTTATCTTTTGGCAGCCCCATTGGGGGGGAATTTAGTACTTCATGCTCAAAATTGGCAGTTAATTACCCAGGACAAGTGGGTATTCAACTTAGTATCCCAAGGGTACAGAGTTCATTTCCATACTCTGCCAATTCCAAGCAGTTAGCCAGATCTGCCACAATCAATGGCAGAGGCTCAGAAACAAGTAACATCCCTCATGGATATGGGGGCTGTTCAACCAGTACAAGACTATTCCTGGTACCCAGAAAAGACAATACCTGGCGTCCAATACTGGACTTATCGATTTTGAACACCACCTTGGACAGCCCAAAACTCAAAATGCTGACTTTCCAACAGCTACTGCCCATGCTGGGCAAGAACACTTGGTTAGTGACTCTAGACTTAAGAGATATACCTGCATATCCCGATAAGGGAATCATGCAGAAGATACCTCCGCTTCAAGGCAGGTTTTATGCATTACCAATTTTCTGCACTGCCCTTTGTAAAGACCCTGGGCGCAGTAGATAAGCCAAAGTCCCTGGCACCAGTAATTGCATTTTGCAGACAAAGCATACAAATCTATCCTTGTAAGACTCTCATTCAAGCAGAGAACAGGGACGTTCTTCAACATCTGGCATTTGTAAAAAGGCTTCTAACATGCCTAGGGTACACAATAAATGAAAAGAAATCACAACTGGTATCCCCTCAGAAAATTACATTCCTGGGTGCAAGCTTGAATACAACTGCCCAGCTGGCTTATCTTACGCCAGACAAAGGCAACTGACTATATACTTCAATCAGATGGCAACAAAAACCCAGCTTATCTGCAAGACAAATACTGTAGGCTTTGGGGTTCATGGCATCCTGCATTCTTCTAATTCTATATGCAAGACTGCATATGAGGAAACTTCAGTGGTACCTAAAAACTTTATGGAGTCAACATTCAGTCTGGAAACTGATTCCTCTCATTCCCTGCCTACAACAGGAGTTCCTTTGGTGGGCAGACATGTCACCAAAACAAGGGACTGTCATTCACTCTACCCCCTGCCACCCAAACCCTAACTACAGACACATCAGACTATGCTTGGGGGGGGGTGCCCATCTGACAGGGAGATGCATTCAGGGCATATGGAGCCCAAAAAAAATGCATCTACATGTCAACCAAAAAAAGATGCTAGCTGTTCAGAATACCCTGACAGCCTTCAAGACCTTACTTCAGTCTATCAGCAGATGTCCTTCATGGATGCATCTGCAGTCATAACAAGTGGGTTGTCCTGTCGTCAGGCAGCCCTGCAGTCGGCCGGATTCCAAAGTCCGGGTCCGGCTTCGGCTGATGTCGCACTCCACCCGACGTCATCTCTGTTGGTCTTCGGGTATAAAAGCATCAGCCGACACCATTTTCCTCCGTCTTTCTTGCCGCGTGGCGCCCGAAGCAGAAGCTGTTCGCAAGTGCCGGTCGGTCGGATCCAGAGATTACTTCTACCAAATACTACTTCGAAGACTTCTAAAGCTAAGTACCCCGTTGGGGACTCTTTCTTGCCTCAGCCGATGTCAGAAAAAGTTAACAATTGTTTAAACCTGTGAGAAACAAATACCTCATAAAGATTTCCACTCTTACTGTCTGCCTTGTTTAGGCCCAGCCCACGACGTAGCAGCCTGTTCGGCCTGTGCCTCTTTCAACCGACGAACGCTTAGGCGTCGGTCGGAGTTTGCAGAACAGTTTTTCGGTACTGATTTTGCATTATGCGGTCGGATCCTCCCACTACCCAGACTACCAAACAACGCAAAGATAAAGACCGACATCAGCGTCCGCGGTTTCGGCCGAAACCACGGTAAAGCAAACCGCGAGTGTCTCTGTTTCGGCTGAAACCGAGAAAACTGATCAAAGTACAGCTGAACCTATTCTTACAACTGAGGCCCCTGCTACAACTCTTGAATCGACCTCAGAAATTTTACCCACTACGGTGGTTGACTTATCAGACACCATCCCCTTGGATGTCTCTACCCCAGCACGTGGTGCTGCTAGGCTTCCAGCAGCCATGTCCATTAAGGCCTTCACCAGGGCTAAAGCAGCCAAGACTACTAAATCAGTGCCTGTTAAACCCCCCACATCCAGGCCCTCTTCTAGTTCTCAAATGCTTTCTTTGGCAGAAGATTTAATTTCTTTAATTAGAGGATCTCAATCTCACCCAGACAGGGCCTCTCAGCCCCCAGAGAAGAGACCTAGGGCAGAGCCCCCTGAGCCAGTGTCTTCTGATGATTCTGCTGATGAATCAGACATAACTGACCAGCCAGAGGCTCCTTTCTCCAATTATGAAGATTCTGATGCTGAAGAATCCATTCCAGCTGCTTCCCCACCAGAAGAATTCTCCTTTGGGGAAACCTTGCATGCCATGCGAGAGCAGTTCCAATGGCAGCAACAGGATGTTTCAGACTCCAGAAAAAGACTTAGGACCTTTCTGCACCTCCCACAGCACAGGCCCTTAGCTATACCTCCTGTTCTCTCTGTGGTGGATGATGCTTTCAATGATGTTTGCTCCGCTCCAGATTCTTTACCCCCAGCCCCTGCCAAACCAGACAGATTTTACAGGGTGCCAGATACTCATCACCACCTTTACAAGGCCCCTCTTGCAGACCCAGAAACTATATCCCAGGGTCCCAAGGCAGTATCCGCGACCACAGCTAAAAACCCTATTCCTTCTGAAAGGGAAGCAAGGTCACTAGACAGATGGGGTAAAAAGGTCTACACTTCAGCTACTCTCTCAGCTAGAGCTTTAAACTGTCAGTTTCACATGATACAATACCAAGAGTTTATGCTTGATCAGTTAACTAAAAAACTAACCACTGATGAATCTCTTGATAAGAAATATGTATTAGAGATGGTAAATAACATACAACAGGTTAGCAACCATTCCTTAAAATGTGGCTATGATGCACTGGAGGCTTCATTTAGATCAGCCATGACAGGCACAGTGATAAGAAGGCATGCATGGCTAAAGGAACAAGCTTTACCGGATCATGTTAAAGCTAAGTTGCTAGATGCTCCTATGGACAAGACAAGTTTGTTTGGTACACCTGCCCAGCAGGTTATGAAGAAAATGGAAGAAAAGGCAAAATCTGTTCAAACTGTCAAAGATTTCTTGCAGGTTCAACCCCAAGGTTTAGCAGGAACTGGCCTGCCAAAATTGGTCCTTTCCTGACTCCACAAAATTTCAAAGGGGCAGGAATAGACGTTCCAGAGGCAGAAACCAATCCAGAGGAGGTGCCTACAGAGGACGACAGTGGTAAGGTAACAACAGAGGCACAGACACAGCCACTGCCACTACATCAACACAACCACAGTGACTTAATCCTAACTCCGCCTACCAGGGAACAAATAGCAGCTCCTCTAGGCGGAAAGTTAACCTTATTTTCAAAGAACTGGCACTACATAACAAAAGACAAGTGGATTTTACAAACCATAGATCAAGGTTACCGGTTTCACTTCCACACTTTACCAGTCAAAAGAGGAATGCCAAATCTACCTCCAAATCAAAAAACAGAGGCTCTACGCCAGATAATGGAGTTAGCAAACATGAGAGCTGTGGAAAGAGTGCCAACAGCAGAACAAGGAAAGGGGTTCTATTCCAGACTATTCCTAGTTCCAAGAAAGGAAAAAGTTGGAGACCAATTCTCGACCTGTCCACCTTAAATACATACATCATTGTCCCAAAATTCAAAATGCTGACCCTACAGCAACTTCTTCCCATGCTGGGCAAGGAGTCTTGGCTGGTAACTCTAGATCTCAAGGAGGCATACCTGCACGTCCCCATTCGACCAATCTGCAGAAGATACCTCAGATTTCTTGCAGGATCAGAGCACTATCAATTCTCAGCATTGCCCTTTGGCTTATCTACTGCCCAGAGTATTCACAAAATGCCTGGCATCAGTAATCGCCCATTGCAGACTACAGGAATTCAAATTTACCCATACCTGGTCGACTGCCTACTACAAGGGGACAACAAAAGCAAGCTGACAACAGATTTACAAAGGGTCATTTACTTGCTACAAGGACTGGGATACACAGTCAATTTACAAAAGTCAAGGCTGATACCATCCCAAACAAGGACATTCTTGGGCTGGAATTGGACACAGTACAACAAATGGCATTCCTGACTACAGAAAACAAAAAGAACTTCCTCTTTACTTCTTGGCACTAACAAAACTGAACAAGTTAACAGCAAGAAAAGTTCTGCAGGCCTTGGGCTTCATGGCATCATGCATAATCTTGGTCCCATTTGCCAGACTACATATGAGGAAACTACAGTGGTACCTAAAGAATTTATGGTCCCAACACAGACAGTCTAGAAACAGAAATCCCACTAATTCCATGCTTAAAACAGGAGTTCCTATGGTGGGCTCAGGCATGCCAGTCAAACCCAGGCCTACCCTTTCGCAGATGTCAACCAAGCCAGACCATCACAACAGACGCTTCAGACCTAGGATGGGGGCCCACATGCTGGACAAATGCGTGCAAGGATTGTGGACACAGGATCAACTTCACCTACACATCAATCTAAAAGAAATGCTGGCAGTAAAACTGGCAATCCAAAAGTTCAAACCATTCCTCAGAGGGCCAGTTGATAAGGACAGACAACACCACAGTCATGTGGTACATCAACAAACAGGGAGGCACTCATTCATACCCCTATGCAGAATGACCTTGGAGCTGTGGACCCTGGCACTCAGCTACAACATTCAGTTACAGGCAATATTTGTACCGGGAAAGACAATACTCTAGCAGACATATTAAGCAGAACCACTTGGATGCCCACGAATGGAAGCTGCACCCGGACATCTTCAAGACCATCTCAAAGAAATGGGGAATGCCACAGATAGACCTATTCGCATCACCTCTCAATCACCAGCTCAAAACATTCTGCACAAGGACATTCCACCCACTAGCATGGAAAGTGGACTCACTCTCCTTCAACTGGAAAGGCCTAACAGCATATGCATTCCCACCTCTTCCTTTGATACACAAGGTACTACTAAAAATCAAGGAAGAACATCCAAGGATAATCCTGATAGCTCCAAACTGGCCAAGACAACACTGGTACCCACTACTGAAGAGCATGTCTCGGAACAATATGTGGCCAATACCCCTGATGCCTTTGACGTTAACTCAGAACAACTACAGCATCATACATCCAAACCTAAAAACGCTGCAACTGACTGCATGGAACATCACATAGCAGCAGCTAATCCAGAAACTTTCCCAAAGAGTTAAAGACATTATTCTTGAAGCACGCAGACCTTCAACAAGAAGGAACTATGCTGGAAAATGGAAAAGGTTTGTCATTTGGAGTACGGAAAGAGGAAAAGATGTGTCAAACATAGATATGCCTAACATTCTGGAGTATCTGGCCGAACTTCTTCATTCAGGCCTGTCCTACTCCTCCATCAAGATACATGCATCAGCTATTTCAGCAGAATACAGCTTTGATCCACCTGTTTTTTCGCACCCTTTGCTCAGGCAGTTCCTCAGAGGAATCAAGAATGTAAAACCTCCAAGGAAACCGCCATTACCAGCTTGGGATTTAAACTTTGTGCTAGAAAAGTTGACACTATCACCCTTTGAACCAGCAGCAACAGCAGACCTACAACACCTGTCATGGAAAACTGCTTTCCTACTGGCAATTACTTCAGCAAGGAGGGTTTCAGAACTACAGGCCTTAATGGCAGTGCAACCCTTCCTAATCTTCCACCAAGATAGTGTCCATGAGGACTAATCCTACATTTATGCCCAAGGTGGTATCCAGAGTATCTTTAAACCAGGCAATCCACCTACCTACCTTCTTTCCCAACCCACAAAACAGAGGGAAAGAATACTGCATACCTTGGATGTACATAGACAGCTACGCTACTACTTGGACAGAACAAAAATAGCAGAAAGACTGACCAACTTTTGTAGCCTATGCAACAGGAAGGGAAGGAAAAGCTATTTCCAAACAGACAATCTCCAAATGGATAGGAAATTGCATACGATACTGTTACTCCTTCCATGGAAAACCAATTCCACAGAACATAAGACCTCATTCTACAAGGGCAACAGCCACTACCACAGCCTTCTTACGAGGAGTGGCAACCAAAGACATTATTGAGGCGGCTACTTGGACCTCCGTGCATACATTTGCCAAGCATTATAATTTGCCTCTATATTCCAGATCCCGAGCAGGGTTTGCCACTGCTGTACTGCAAGGGATCCTAAACACACCATAATCTACTTTTATCCTCCTCCCTAGTTGGCTATGGTATTCTACCCACTTGTTATGACTGCAGATGCATCCATGAAGGACATAGTACAGTTTTGTACCTACCATAAATGTAGATGTCCGAACTGGATAGCATCTGCAGTCAGGATTACCCTCCCTCCTTCCCCTCTGTGGTACTCCTAGGGTGTTTACCCTCCTAATAGCTAGCTGTTGGGGAGTCTTTATGGTGTATTTGTTTGTATATATGTACATATATGCTTATTTTGTGTTTACCTCTATCTATTTGGAAACATTGGCATCTATCCAAATTTTAGCCTGCAAGAGGGCTACTGGCATCTGAGGCAAGAAACACTGAGGAAAATGGCGTCGGCTGATGCTTTTATACCCGAAGACCAACAGAGATGACGTCGGGTGGAGTGCGACATCAGCCGAAGCCGGACCCGGACTTTGGAATCCGGCCGACTGCAGGGCTGCCTGACGACAGGACAACCCACTTGTTATGACTGCAGATGCTATCCAGTTCGGACATCTACATTTATGGTAGGTACAAAACTGTACTTTGTCCTGGATGAACACCACACTTGTGGTACATAAACAAGTGGGGGGGTACACATTCCTACCCCCTTTGCAGACTAGCCATGGCACTGTGGGACACAGCCTTGACTTACCACGTACATCTTCATGCTTAATTCCTGCCAGGAAAATAATCTGGCAGACCTAAGCAGAAATCTTATGGACCCTCACGAATGGAAACTGGATCCACAAGTCTTCAGCATAACACAGAAATGGGGGAGCCCAGACATCTGTTTGCCTATCCCCAGAATTATCAACTGGACAAATTCTGCACAAGGACTTATCACAGACAAGCATGGAAATTGGATGCCTTATCCTTCAGTTGGAAAAGCCCATCAGTCTACGCCTTTCCTCCTCTGCCTCTTCTCCCCAAGGTCTTGCTAAAGGTCAGACATGAAAAACCAGAAATGATCCTAATTGCCCCGGACTGGCCTCGCCACCGCTGGTACCCAATTCTAAGGAATGTCTCAACTCCCTCCTTGGTACTTGCCTCAAATACCTCAGCTACTGTCTCAGAAGAGCAATGAAATGCTGCGCCCTCTGCTTCAAACCTTGAACCTGGCAGCATGGCTGATCATGTAATTATTCAAACACCTCAGTAAATCTGTGATGGATGTCATTGTGGATGTCAGAAGGCCTAGTACTAGAAAATCGTATGCTGACAAATGGAAGAGATTCTGTGCTTGGAACCAAGCACAAGGAACGGATGTAGCAAAACCAAATATTCCTCAGATTTTACAATACTTGACTGAGATGTTTAATAAGGGCCTATTTTTTTCTTCAATAAAAATCCATGCTTCTGCCATCTCGGCTCATTACAACATGGAGCCTCCCCCATCTTTTCTCATCCTCTGTTAAAACAGTATCTTAGAGGGACCAAAAATCTAAGGCCTCCCAGAAGATCACCAACTCCGGCATAGGACCTCAGTTTTGTGCTGGAAAACTCACCCTGCCTCCTTTTGAACCAGCAGCTGCTGCGGATATAAAGTTCTTATCTTGGAAAAAAGCTTTCCTTTTGGCAATCACTTCAGCAAGAAGGGTTTCAGAACTACAGGTCCTCATAGCTGTGGAGCCTTTTATTTCATTTTACCCGGACAGGATTTCCCTCAGGACCAATCTTTCATTTATGCCTAAGGTGGTATCCAGTGTGGCTCTTAATCAAACTAACCTGCCAACATTTTACCCAAATCCGCAGAAAAAGGGGGAGCGGATTCTTCATTCTTTGGACGTACACAGACAACTAAGATTCTACATAAACAGGACCAAATCTCTAAAAGTCTGAGCAACTACTGGTGGCATTTGCTGCAGGATCAGGGGGACAGCTATATCAGATGATTTCAAAATAAATAAGCCACTGCATTCGATGCTCATCGTGTTTCACTTTTGCAGTCATTACACTTGGGTTATCTTGCAGTCAGGCGGTTCCGCAGTCGGCCAGAGTTCCAAAGTCTTGGTCTGGCGTCTGTTGCTGTCACTTCTTCCCTGACGTCAGTGCACAAGGGGTGTACAGGATGCAGCCGACACCATTTTCTTCAGTTTTTCTTGCCGCGCGGTGCCCTAAGCAAAAGCAGTTGGCAAGTGCCGGTCGGCCAAATGCTGATATTTTTGTATTCAAATTTCAGACCGAAGTCTTCAATAAAGCTAAGTACCCCGTTGGAAACTTTTCTTGCTCCAGACCAATGTCAGTAAAAGTTAACGTTTGTGTTTCTTGTGGGAAGCAAATACCTCATAAGGACTTTCACTATTACTGTATTCCTTGCCTAGGCCCTGAGTACGAAGTTACTAGTTGTCTGTTTTGTGCTAGATTCAACAAACGCACTCAAGCGTCTGATTTTGCATTGCATTACTTTGGCCCTAGGTTTAATTATATCATGCCATTGGAACAGACTACCGGAATTCACAAAAAAAAACGCAAAGACAAGGAAAAGGACAGGCATCTGAGATCCAAAAACCAATGACTAAGCCTCTTCTAGACCAGTCGCCGGTTCACAGTGAGGTGCTTTCGCAGCCCCTGACACTTGCTACCTCAGAGCCACAGGCCACTTCATACTCCCACGTGGAGATAACTAGGCCTCTGGGAACTCAAGGTATTGGGCCTATGGAAACAATTCCCTCAGATGGGTCTGGAGACGCTGAGCAGGTATCGGCTTGGGTGTTTTCAGACCTTCACAGCTTACTATCAAGCCAATTACAGCAGCAAAGCCTAAAACATCATTGCAAACAAGTACAGCATTCTCCAGGACAGTCATCCATGCCTAAAACAGATGCTCAAAATGGCTGAAGACCTAATTACTTTGATCAGGGGTTCTCATCCCCGTCCTGATAAAAGGCCTAGACAGGATACAGATTATGAATCCTCTGATCCGGTTTCTATTTCCTCTGATTTTTCTGCAGACCAGGGATACTCTCTTCCTCCTCATGAGGATTCTGATGCTGAAGAGTGTCTCCCTTCAGCCTCTCCTCCTGAGGATTACACTCTTGGGGAACTTTGCACACAATGAGGGAGCATTTTCATTGGGAAAGCCAGGATTATTCAGAATCTAAGAAAAGGCTCAGATTTTTTTTTTTTATTACTGCCTCAACACAGGCCCCTTGCTATTCCTCTTGTTAGATATTGCTTTTTTTCTGAATGTAGTATGTCTCCTGATTCTTTACCCCCAGCACCAGTCAAGCCAGATATTACAGGGTCCCAGATTCCCATAAATTTCTTTATAAAAACCCTGCTGCTGACCCAAACTATTTTTCAGGGTCCCAAAGGGGTAAAAGCTTCCACTGCTAAAAACCCAGTCCCCTCTGACAGGGATTCTAGAGCACTGGACAGATGGGGGGAAAAAAGCTTACACTGCAACGTTAGCGGTAAGGGCTTTCAACTGCCTGTTTCACATGCTGAAATATCAACAATACTTAATGTCTCTGTTAACAGAAAATGATTGCAAGCTCAGAATGTCCTGACAACAATGAAATGCAGGATTTATTGCATGCAGTTGAACAAGTGGGAAAGCATACTCTGCAATGTGGTTTTGATTCATTAGAGGCTTCTTGCATTGCCGCAGTTACAGGATCTGTCATTCGAAGGCATGCTTGGTTAAAAACAAACTTTACCTGATCATTTTGAGCCAAATTATTGGATGCTCCTTTACAGCATGACACTTTGTTAGGTGTTAAGGCAGAAGAGGTTTTTAAAGTGGAGGATAAGGCAAAATCTATGCAGACAGTAAAGGATTTCTTACAGGTACAGCCACCTAGATTTATCAAAAAAATTGGTCCTTTGCAGTGTCAGGCCTCAGAGGCAGATACAGATGACCAAGAGGCAGATCTCAGCCACAAGGTTCTTACAGACCTAGACAATGGGGTGCTTCAACCCCCAAAGGAGGAAAAAGTCACAACTTTACTGAAAGCAGTCCCAATGACTTCCTTTACAGGAGCCAAGCACTTATGTTTTGGCAGCTCCCTTAGGAGGAAAGCTAGCACTTTTTTCACAAAACTGGCACATAATCACCGAGGACAAATGGGTACTAAACATTTTCACTGTTACAGGTTCCATTTTCACACCCTGCCAAGGTCGAAAGGAATGCCGGACCTGCGACAATCAATGGGCAGAAGTGCAAAAACAGATTACAGCTCTCATGGACATGAGAGCAATTCAAAAAGTACCTCGGCAAGAACAAGGACAAAAATTTTACTCTACTGTTCTTGGTTCCCAGAAAGGACAAAGCCTGGAGACCCATATTGGACCTGTGTATTCCAAATACTTACCTGGACGTGCCCAAATTCAAAATGTTGACACTACAGCAACTTCTACCCATGTGAGTAAGAAGGCTTGGCTGGTTACTTTGGACCTCAGAGGCATATCTGCATGTCCCTATCAGACAAAATTGCAGAAGATACTTCAGTTTCATATCTGGCACAATGCATTAGCAATTCTCTGCACTGCCCTTTGGCTTATTTACTGCACCCAGGGTCTTCACAAAATGCCTGGCACCAGTGATTGCATTTTGCAGACAAAAATTATTTCTAATAGCCTTATTTGGACTGCCTTATTCAAGCGGAGAGCAAGGACAGTCTACTAAAGCATCTGGCATTTGTAAAAAGATTACTAGTTGGCCTAGGGTTTGTAAAAAGATTGCTAGTTGGCCTAGGGTACAGTAAATAAAGTCAAAACAAGTGCCCTCTCAGATAATCCTGGGTGCAAGCTTGAATACAACAACCCAGATGGCTTATCTCACGCCAGACAAGCAAAAGCAACTGACTCATTACTTTCAAACGATGACAACAAAACCCAGCTCCCTACAAGAAAAATTCTGCAGGCTTTGGGGTTCATGGCATCCTGCATTCTACTGATTCCATATGCAAGACTGTATATGAGGAAGTTACAATGGTATCTAAAAAGTGTTTGGACTCAACATTGCCACAGCTTGGAAGCAATAATAACTCTTATTCCTTGCCTGCAGAAAGAGTTTCGATGGGCACAGGCCTGTCACCTCAAGGGACAGCCTTTCACTATACCCACAGCCAGGCAGACATTGACAACAGATGCATTGGATTATGCCTGGGGAGCACACATGGCAGGAAAATGTATTCAGGGCAAGTGGTCCACAGACCAAATGCATCTTCACATCAGAGATGCTAGCTGTAGAGAATGCTCTGGCAGCTTTCAAGGACATTTTGCATCCAGGAAAACTTCTGCTAAAGACTGACAACACCACAGTAATGTGGTACATAAACAAGCAAATGAGCACGCACTCATACCCTCTTTGCAGGCAAACTATGACCTTGTGGAACACAACACTGACCTGTCAAGTTCATCTGCAAGCACAATTCCTGCCAGGAAAGAAACTGGCAGACTAAGCAGAAACCTCATGGATCCTCATGAGTGGAAACTAAATCCACAGGTTTTCAACATAAAGAAATGGGGATGCCCGGACATAGATATTTTTGCCTCCCCTCTCAACTGCCAACTACAGAAATTCTGCACAAGGACTTACCATCCACAAGCATGGAAAGTGGATGCTCTCTCAGCTGGAGAACACAAAGTTTATGCCTTCCCACCACTGCCTATCCTTCCCAAGGTGCTCCTAAAAGTCAGACAAAGGCCAAAAATGATCCTGATTGCCCCAGACTGGCCACACCAACACTGGTACCAAATCTTAAAGAACTTGGCACAAGGCCCAGCCTGGACTTTACCTCAAATTCCTCATCATCTGACTCCAAACAATCAGATTCTACAGTCAACTCAGAACCTTTAAATCTGGCTGCATGGCAGATGTCATAGCCACTCGGGCCTCGCCTCTCTAAAACAGTTATGGATGTCATTCTGGAGGCCCAGCACCAGGAAATCTTATGCAGACAAATGGAAGAGATTCCGCACCTGGAACCAAGCACAAGGCTTTGACACAATTGGTCCAAATATCTCTGGTTTTACAATACCGAACTGATGGACAAAGGCCTTTCCTTTTCATCAATTAAGATCCATGCTTCTGCCATTTCAGCTCCTAATACAGAGCCTCCTATTTTCTCTCATCCATTACTAAGGCAGTATCTGAGGGGCTAAAATCATAAGACCCCCCCCCGGAGAGCACCAATACCTACTTGGGACCTCCAACTTTGTGTTGGAAAAACTTACCTCCTTTTGAACCAGCCAATACAGCAGATATAAAAAGTTTTGTCATGGAAGGCTGCTCTGCTCCTGCAGTAACCTCAGCAGGAAGAGTCCTGAGCTACAGGCTTTAATGGCAGTGGAACCTTTTATTTTTCGCCAGGACAGGATTTTCTCTAACGACGACACCAACATTTATGCCAAAGGTGGTATCCAGTGTGGCTCTTAACCAAACCATTCATTTGCCAACATTCTGCATGTTGGACATACCCAGGCAGTTGCGCTTCTACTTGGACAAAACAAAAGCTCAGAAAAACTGAGCAGCTGTTTGTAGCATATGCTGCAGGAGCTATCTCAAAGCAGACTATTTCAAAATGGATAGGACACTGCATTTGTTTTTGCTATGCACAACATGGAAAGCCAGTGCCTAACAAAATAGGCCACACAGCAGCCACTTCAGCAGCCTTCCTCAGAGGAGTACCAACCAAGGACATATTGGAGGCTGCAACTTGGAGTGCAGTGCACACTTTTACCAAGCATTACCACTTGCCTCTACTCTAAATCCAGAGCAGGCTTTGCCACTGCAGTTCTGCAGGGCCTCATAGCCTCTCCTAATCCTACTTAGACCCAGCCACCGTACCTCAGCTTTGGGATTCTTCCCAAGTGTAATGACTGCAACAGTGAAACGTGATGAACATAGTACAGTTGTGTACCTACCATAAATGTAGATGTTAGTGTATTCACTGTTGCAGTCTAGGTTACCCTCCCTCCATCCCCACTTTCTTGGCTGGGACCTATGTGGTGTATTTGCTTGTAACTGAAGGTATTGTTTTTATTCTTATATATGTCTTATTAGCAATATGTATTGCCTACCTATTTGGGGGCACCTGACATCTGGGGCAAGAAAAAGTTAAGAAAATGGCTGCATCTTATATACCACTGGCACACTTGCATCAGGGAAGAAGCAACAGCAACCAACGCCAGACCAAGACTTTGGAACTCTGGCCGACTGTGGGACTGCCTTGACAGCAGGATAACCCAAGTATAATGATTGCAACAGTGAATACACATCTACATTTATGGCAAGTGTACACAACTGTACTTTCTATTGCCTGAGGTGTCCCCATTGGTATTTCTACTGCCTGAGGTGTCCCCCCTTGGCCTTTCTACTGCCAGAGGTGTGTCCCCTTGGCCTTTCTACTGCCAGAGGTGTGTCCCCTTGGCCTTTCTACTGCCAGAGGTGTGTCCCCTTGGCCTTTCTACTGCCAGAGGTGTCCCCTGGCCTTTCTACTGCCCGGGTGTCGCCCGCCCCTCGGTCCTTCTACTGCCGGGTGTCGCCCGCCTCGGTCCTTCTACTGCCCGGGGGTGTGCGCCCGCCCCCTCGGTCCTTCTACTGCCCGGGGGTGTGCGCCCGCCCCCTCGGTCCTTCTACTGCCCGGGGGTGTGCGCCCGCCCCCTCGGTCCTTCTACTGCCCGGGGGTGTGCGCCCTTCGGTCCTTCTACTGCCCGGGGTGTCGCCGCCCCTCGGTCCTTCTACTGCCGGGGTGTCGCCGCCTCGGTCCTTCTACTGCCGGGTGCCCGCCCCTGGTCCTTCTACTGCCGGGGGTGTGCGCCCGCCCCTGGTCCTTCTACTGCCCGGGTGTCGCCCGCCCCCTCGGTCCTTCTACTGCCCGGGGGTGTGCGCCCGCCCCCTCGGTCCTTCTACTGCCCGGGGGTGTGCGCCCGCCCCCTCGGTCCTTCTACTGCCCGGGGGTGTGCGCCCGCCCCCTCGGTCTTAATACTAGTTTGTGGAGATCTTGGCAGGCTGGATTTCATGCTGAACCTGAAGTCTTAATTCTGTCTCAGGATCACTTTACTGGTTTGCAGAGTCACCACCTTATGAATTTGTTTTACTTCCAGAAGACCAGATTCATTACCCAATTAACTTTCAGAATCATTGGGTATGACAACTGCAAGAGATTTTTCAGAGTTCTAGGCTGCAAGGTTCAATGATTCCTAAAGTTTCTTGCAACAGACTTCATATGAGAAAAATATTGGTATAAATAGTCTGGACTTTGAGTCCATAATAGATGACCGCTCCGAGCAGTCATCCATTAAACTTCTATATTATCCTGCCCATCAGGAATGAGATTTCATGACTAGCTATTTAGATTTCACTCAATTTTAGAAGTGCCTCTTCTAGTTCCTGCCCCTTTCCAAGATCTCTTCATAAATGCCTCTGATCTGTCATAAAGTCCAAGGGGCAAGGTCTTGCAAGGAAACAAGTGACAGCAGTATAAAGAAAGCATTTTAGCTGTTCAATCCCTACTTTGTCTGGACACCTTGTTCTTTTGTATCTTTAGACAACACCACAGTTGCTGTATATCTACAATTGGCTGGGGGGGGGGTCACAAAGTCTTATCTTTACAGATGGACTTTAATAGCTTGGGAAACTGAAATTTAACGCACTTTCTCCAGGCCATTTAAATACCTCCAGTGAGAAACACTGGCAGAATTCTTGAGCAAGTCCAGAGCAGGCCTTCATAAATGGATGTTTAGACTTTCTGGATATTGCCCATTGGTGGGGTACTCCGCAGATCTGTTTGCTTCCATACATAGACAGCTCAGACTTTAAGCCTACCGTGTCCTCTGGTATGGAGAAACTGTTTCAGTTCAGTTGTCTTTTGGCAAAGGCGGCTCCTTTGGTTTTGCGTTTTTTTTCCCTCCGCTTTGGTTCCAATGTCATTCTGAAGATCAAGGACAAAATCTCATTCCTTTTTTGTCCCAGGCAGTCTGTTTCATCTGGCCAGGTTCAGACATCACAAGTTACCTTACAGGCTGCTGTAAGAGCAAATGCTCTTTAGTTTGCCCCACTATACAGACTTTGAATATGACTCCGTTGTAATTCATTTTGGGCACCAATTTTCTGAGCACATTTAAGGTTTTAAAGGAGGCTAGAAAACCAAATACTGCAAATTCTTGTTGCTGTTAAAATGGAAATTTTCCCTTTGTAGACAGAATTGGGACCTTGATTGGGTGGGTCTTAATGTGGCTTATTTCAGTGAGTTCAATTCTGGGCTGGCATTCTCTTCTGTAAAAGCTCTTCTGTCAGCTATTTCTGATTCTCACTTTGGATGTACCACAGTTTTAACTTGAAGTGAAATGTTTTTGAAAGGTGTTCATATTGGACCAAGTGAGGCTGTCCCTCCTTGGGATTTGAACCGTTATGGAAGTTTATCCCTTTTTGAGCCTGCTGCCTCTGCATCAAGTTTTGTACCTGGAAATGAAACTGCTGTCGGTGGTTCTGACTTAAGTGGGTGCGAGCTGTAAGCCTTAATGGCTATTTCACCTTTTCTCATTTAACAAGGATTGTTTTACTTTCTACTGACCCTTTTTATGCCAAAGGTGTTTGTGAAGTTCTTGAATCACTCCAACTTTCCTACCTATTTCTTTTCCCCTCAGTTTGAGGGGGAAAGAATTCTGCTTTCTTTAGCTGTTAGTGTTTCGCTTTTGCAGTCATTACATTTGGGTAATCTGCTGGCAGGTTGCCCTCAGTCGGCTTGATTAACAAAGTCTTGGGTCCTGCATCGGTTGCTGTCCCTTCCATGATGTCAGGTCATCAGGGGTATAAAACCATGCAGCTGATGCCAGTACATCAGTTTTTCTTGCTCTGTGGTGCCCGAAGCAGATGTTCGTGTTGCCCTGCTGCAGTCATCACCCCTAGGGTTATCCTGTCAGGCAGTCCTGCAGTCTGCTAGTTACAAAGTCTTGGTCCGGCATCTGTTGCTGTCGCTTCTTCCCTGACGTCAGTGCGCTAGGGGTATATGAGGCATCTGATGCCATTTTTCCCAGTCTTTCTTGCCGCGTGGTGCCCGAAGCAGTTTGCAAGTCCCGGTCGGCCGACACCTGAGATTTTCGAATAGTTTCAGTCCGAAGTTTTCAAAGCTAAGTACCCTGTTGGGGAACATTTTCTTGTCTCAGTCCGATGTCAGAAAAAGTTAACAATTGTATTTCTTGTGCTAAGCAAATACCTCCTAAGGACTTACATTCGTATTGTTTTCCTTGCCTAGGCCAAGACCACGATGTCACTGGTTGTCTGTTTTGTGCTAGGTTCAATAAGCGTACTATAAAGCAACGCTTTGATTTTGCTAGACACTACTTCGGTAGGAAATTTAATTATACTATGCTGTCAGAGCAACCGACTACCGGCATGCATAAAAAACGCAAAGGTAGACAGGCAGCCTAGATCCAAACCTGACCCTGAGGCCTCGGCTGGGCCGGTCGCCAGTTCCCCGGTTTTCAGCGAGGTGCCTACGCAGCCCCTGATGACCGCAGAACTGGAACCCCAAGCCGCTTTGGATTGTCAAGCAGAGAGTACCAGGCCAATGCAGCCATTTTCTTTAGGCCCAATCAACAACATTGCAGAAGAAGCCGGTGCTGTGGAAACACCTTCGGTTACAGAAGGTGTCTTCAGACCAACTACCCTCACCATTAAATCTTATACTAAACTTAAAACCTAAAAAAAGACTACATCAGTCTCCAGTTCAAAGCCCCATGCCTAAGAAACAGATGCTCAAGATGGCTTAAGATTTGATTACGCTGATCAGGGGTTCCCAACCCCCCCAGACAAAAGGCCAAGACAAGAGGAGGATTATGCCTCCTCTGATCAAGTTTCTATTTCTTCAGACTCCTCTGAGGAGCAGGATTACTCTTTCCCCCCTATGAGGATTCTGATGCTGAAGATTCCATTCCCTCAGCATCTCCCCCTGAAGACTATTCCTTTGGGGAAACCTTACATACCATGAGGGAACATTTCCACTGGGAAGGTTAGGACTACGACTCAAAAAAAAAAAAAAGGCTCCGAGTTTCTTTTACTTCCCCAGCACAGACCACTTGCTGTCCCTACAGTCTTAGACATTGTGGATGATTACTTAGAATCTAGTCTAAACCCAGATTCCCTGCCTCCGGCTCCAGCCAAACCAGACAGAGTGCCTGACTCGCACAAATTCCTTTACAAAAGTCCTGTTGCTGACCCAGAGACCATCTCCCAGGGTCCCAAAGGGGCTAAGGCTTCTATGGCCAAAAATCCTGTACCTTCAGAAAGGGACTCCAGAGCACTAGATGGGGGAAGGTGTACACCTCAGCTACTCTAGCTATGAGAGCACTAAATTGTCAATTTCACGTGCTGAAATATCAGCAATTCCTAATGTTTCAATTAAAACAAAAGATGAGCACACACGCTCAACAATCTGAGTTTGAGGAAATGCAGGATCTGTTGCATGCAGCTGAACAGGTGGGCAAACATACTTTACAGTGTGGATTTGATTCCTTGGAAGCTTCATGTAGAGCAGCTGTTACTGGGTCTGTCATACGTAGGCATGCTTGGTTAAAGGAACAAACTCTGCCTGATCATGTTAAAGCAAAGTTACTAGATGCACCTTTACAGCATGATGTCTTGTTTGCGGTTAAAACAGAAGAGGTTTTAAAGAAAATGGAGGACAAGGCAAAGTCCATGCAAACTGTCAGATTTCTTACAGGTACAACCCCTTCGCTTCAGAAATTGGCCAACAAAAATTTGGTCCTTTCCAGCTTCTGACCGACCACAGAGGGGTAAGTACAGATGCCCAAGGGGCAGAGGTTAAGCACAAATCCCTTACAAACCATGCCAATGGGACACTGCAGCACAGAAGGGAGGAGAAGACAGGCCCCAAACTACTATAAGACAAACACAATGACTTACCCCTCAAACTGCCAAGCACAGCTCTCTTGGCAGCTCCATTGGGAGGGAAATTAGCACTTTTTGCAGACAACTGGCGCATCATCACAAAGGACAAATGGGTCTTGGACATTCTCACAAGGATACAGATTCCATTTCCACACCTTGCCAAGGATAAAAGGAATGCCAAACGTGCCACAAAATCAGTGGGCAGAGGCACAAAAACAAATTGCAGCTCTCATGGACATGAGAGCTATTCAACTGGTACCTACACAGGAGCAAGGCCAAGGCTTTTAATCAAGACTTCCTAGTCCCCAGAAAGGATAATGCATGGAGACCCATTTTGGACCTTTCAGTTCTAAACATCTACTTGCAAGTACCCAAATTCAAAGTAAACAAATTGAGAAAACAGACTGAAGGTCCACAAAGTACAAAAAATCTTTAGCGAACAAACCAATGTAGACCCCCACAATCCCTCGATAAAACACTAATTTAATATGACGAGGCAAAATTCAACAAGCAGTTTAACACAGATAAGCGCTTTCAGGCTCTGCCCTTCAGATAAAATAAAAACAATCTTAATCACATTTAAATACCTAATTCAAAACCATTTCCAACCAATCAAAATTTGTACTGCACCCTCCTGTCTGTGAGGGCGGGTTTCATAGGAACAAATTCATTTAGTCCTGGTGTCCTATGGACTAAAAGCTCAGTTATCCACTTTGCTGCTTCTCTCTGTGGCATCTACTAAGCTACCCTTTCTTATACTAGGGAATACATTTGCAATAGCTCTAAATCTAAACTGATGGTCATTGTTTATTTCTATAAGTTTATAAAGTGCATTGTGCATATTGCTAGATGTCCTTCAAGGATGCATCTGCAGTCATAACATATGGGTTGTCCTGCCTCAGGCAGCCCTTCGGTCGGCCGGATTCCAAAGTCTGGGTCTGGCCTCGGCTGATGTCGCACTTTCCCCGACGTGAGAGCGTCTGGGGTATAAAAGCATCAGCAGACGCCATTTTCCTCAGTCTTTCTTGTCGCGCGGTGCCCGAAGCAGAAGCTGTTCGCAAGTGCCGGTCGGTCAGATCCAGTGAATTCAGCTACCGAAGACTTCTAAAAAAGCTAAGTACCCTGTTGGGGACTCTTTGTTGCCTCAGCCGATGTCAGACAAAGTAAATAATTGTTTAACTTGTGGGAAACAAATACCTCATAAGGATTTCCATTCCTACTGCCTTCCTTGCTTAGGCCCAGACCACGACATATCGGCCTGTTCAGCCTGTGCTTCCTTCAACTGACGAACTTAGACAGTCGGAGTTTGCAGAGGAATTTTTTGGGGCCAGTTTTGCTTATAAAATGCTGACAGACTCCGACTTCGCATTTGGTGAAAAAACGGAAGGAAAAGGACAGACACTCGCGGCCCGCGGTTTTGGCTGAAACCATGGTAAGGCCTACCGCGAGTGTCTCTGTTTCGGCCGAAACAGAGTCCTCTGAGATTCCTACTTCCGAATCCATTCAACCGACCACCGCGGCCCGGGAGGCCCCAGCTGAGTCTGCTACCGAACTTCCTACCGAAACCAGTGTCCAGGAAATGTCCGACACCATACCTTTGGACATTACTCCTGCACATGGGGCAGCTAGGCCCCCTGCTTCCATGTCCATTAAGGCCTTTTCTAAGGCTAAAGCTGCTAAACTTTCCAAAGCTTTGCCTCTCAAGACTATCTCTGAGGCCTTCCTCTACTTCTCAGATCCTCAGCCTTGCAGAGGACCTTATTTCTTTAGAGGTTCACAACCTCACCCAGACAGGGCCTCTCACCCACCACCGGACAAAAGGCCCAGGACTGACCCCTCTGACCCACACTTCAGATGAGTCCACGGATGGATCTGAGTTGTCAGACCACCAGGAGGAGGCTTATTCACCTTATGAGGATTCAGATGCTGAGGAATCTATCCCTTCGGCCTCCCCTCCTGAAGAGTTTTCCTTTGAGACTCTACACTCCATGAGAGAGCATTTTCAATGGCAAGGTCAGGATTTCTCTGATTCTAGTAAAAGATTAAGGACCTTTTTGCATTTGCCTCAACATAGGCCCTTAGCTGTAACTCCTGTTCTGAATGTAATTGATGTGTACAATGATGTCAGTACAGCCCCTGATACTCTTCCTCCGGCCCCTGCCAAACCTGATAGGTACTACAGAGTCCCGGATTCTCATTTCCACCTGTATAAAGCCCATTCTGCAGACCCAGAAACTATTTCTCAGGGCCCTAAAGGGGTTGCAGCCACCACTGCCAAAAATCCTCTACCCTCTGAAAGATGGTCTAGAGCTTTAGAGAGATGGGGAAAGAAGGTATATACTTCTGCAACTCTTTCTGTCAGGGCATTAAATTGTCAATTTCATATGATACAGTACCAAGAGTATTTGTTAGATGAACTGAATAAGAAACTTTCTTCTCCTGAACCCCTTGACCGTAAATCCCTTCAGGATTTGGTACACAACTCACAACAGGTTATTAATCATTTCTTAAAATGTGGCTATGATGCATTGGAGGCTTCATTTAGGTCAGCTATGACTGGGGCAGTTATTCGTAGGCATGCCTGGCTGAAGGAACAGTCTTTGCCAGACCATGTTAAAGCTAAACTCCTGGATGCTCCAATGGAGAAACAAAATTTGCCTCCTCTGCTCAGGAGATCTTAAAAAAAGGTTGAAGAAAAGGCAAAATCTGCGCAAACAGTTAAGGATTTTTTGCAAGTACAACCACTGAGATTCATCAGAAACTGGCCTACTAAGAATTGGTCCTTTCCAGACTCGGACAGAGCCCAGAGGGGCAGGAACAGGTGCCCTAGAGGCAGAGGCCAATCGAAGGGCTCCTACAGAGGCCGTCCATGGCAGCCTGCCAACCAGAGGAGTAGTGCAACAACAACTACTACACCAGGACAGGCTCAATGACTTTACTCTGATTCCGCCTACCAGGGAACTGGAACCGCCCTTGGGCGGAAAGCTGGCTTTATTCTCAAAAAACTGGCATTATATTACAAGGGACACATGGACACTGCAAATAATAGACACAGGATACAGGTTCCACTTCTACACTTTGCCAAAAAGAAACGGAATGCCAAACCTTCCACCAAATCAGAGGGCAGAGGCTTTAAGGCAGATCAACAATTTGCTTCAGATGAAAGCTATAGAAAAGGTACCACGTTCAGAACAAGGCCAAGGATTTTACTCCAGACTATTCCTTGTACCAAGAAAAGAAAATCCATGGAGGCCTATTCTCTACCTGTCCACACTGAATACTTACCTCATTGTGCCAAAATTCAAGATGCTGACTCTACAGCAACTTCTTCCCATGTTGGGCAAGGAGTCTTGGCTGGTGACTCTAGATCTCAAGGAGGCATACCTGCACGTCCCTATTCGACCAAGTTGCAGAAGACACCTCAGATTTCTTGCAGGATCAGAGCATTATTAATTCTCAGCATTGCCCTTTGGCTTATCTACTGCACCCAGAGTATTCACGAAATGCCTGGCATCAGTAATTGCACATTGCAGACATCAGGGAATTCAAATCTACCCATACCTGGACGACTGCCTAATACAAGTGGACGACAAGGGAAATTTGATAAAGGACTTGGCCTGTGCCATCCACCTGCTACAGGGCTTGGGATACACAGTCAACATCCAAAAGTCAAGACTAGTGCCATCCCAAAGGATAACCTTTTTGGGCGCAGATCTGGACACAACCACCCAAATGGCCTTTCTCACAGAAGAAAAACAAAAACAACTTCAGGGACCTGGGGACCCAGGTTGATAGTAGTCTGTCATTCGACACCCATGTAGCTAAAGTAGTTAGGAAGACCTTCTACATTGCCCACCTTATCATGAAGGGATTCTCATCTAGATCAAGGGAGGTCATAGTCTCCCTATACTCATCACTCATCAGACCAATGATTGAGTACAATGCCCCATTCGGAATGTATCTGACCCGACACTTGCAGCAGCTGGAGAGGCCACAAAAGTTCCTCACCAAAAGGATAAAGGGTCTCAAACATCTGTCCTATGCTGCCCGACTGAAAGAACTCCAGCTCTATTCAGTCGCTTACCGCTTTCTCAGAGGTGACCTTTGCCTAACATACAAGGCCATGTCAGACCCAGATTTGATGAATATGCTTCACCTCAAAAAAATCTAGATCCGTCAGAGCCACAAGGGCGGGAGACTTAAACCTCGACACGGCTATTAATAGGACGTGCTGGAGGGATAGGTTCATCACCCAAAGACTCCCTATGCTGTGGAATAAAATCCCGGTATATGTGAGGCAGAGCACCTCGCTGGCCTTGTTCAAGAGAAATCTTGACCAATGGATGGGAGATCGCAGATATACCCCAGGGATTACCTCAGTGTCACTGCTCAACAGAGGCACAGCAAAATAATGGGTATAGTTCCCCATACTAAAGGGGTGGCGTAAGCCACAAAACTATGGGCTAGGCTTGTAAATGCCCTCGGGCAGATAGCCTAGTATGAACCTATGAACCTATGAACTTCCAGACTACTTCATGATTCTGACAAGACAAACTCTGCTTACTGCAAGGAAAATCCTGCAGGCCCTGGGTTACTTGGCATCCTGCATAATTCTGATACCACATGCCAGGCTGCATATGAGAAAATTACAATGGTACCTAAGGAGTGTATGGTCTCAACAGTCACAGTTTAGAAACCTTGATACCAATCATTCCATGCATTCAAAAGGAATTTCTGTGGTGGGCTCGGGCCTGCCAGTCCAACAGAGGGTTGCCTTTCAACAAACCAAAAACAAGGCAGACCATCACCACGACGCTTCAGACTGAGGATGGGGAGCACATATGGAGGACAAATGTATCCAAGGCCTATGGCCTCAAGGTCAGCTAAGCATGCACATAAACCAAAAGGAAATGCTGGCAGTGATGCATGCAATCGAGGCTTTCAAACCCTTCCTCCAACAAGGCCACCTGTTAAGGACAGATAACACCACGGTCATGTGGTACATAAACAAGCAGGGAGGCACACACTCTTACCCTCTATGCCAGCTGGCTATGAATCTGTGGGAACTATGCCTGAAACTCAATATCCAACTACAGTCCCAATTCGTGCTAGGAAAAGAGAATACACTGGCAGACAGCTTAAGCAGAACTACCATGGATGCACACGAATGGATGCTGCACCTAGACATCTTCCAACTCATAGCAAAGGCATGGGGAATGCCGGAGATAGATCTGTTCGCCTCCCCACTCAACCATCAACTGAAGACATTCTGCTCAAGGACATACCACCCACAAGCTTGGAGGGTGGACTCTCTCAGCTGGAAGGCTCAAAGTATATGCCTTCCCACCTCTCCCATTAATGTACATCTTTCTACTGAAGATCAGGGAGGAACAGCTCCAGACTGGCCAAGGCAACACTGGTATCCATTATTGAGAAGCATGTCTCAGGCAAAACCATGGCCTCTCCCCCTATGGCCTCTTCTGATGCAGAACAATTTCAAGACCATGCATCCCAACTTGAAAACATTGCAGCTAACTGCCTGGAAGATTCCTTAAATCCCAATCGAACTGTTTTATCGCAGAGGGTGAAGGACATTATCTTGGAAGCTCGCCGGCCTTCCACAAGGAAGACATACTCAGCTAAATGGAAGAGATTTCTCATTTGGAGCACATCAAAAGGCTCAGATGTGACAGTGGCAAGCATGACACATCCTGGAATACTTAGAATTGTTCCACAATGGCCTGTCCTATTCTTCCATTAAGATTCATGCCTCAGCAATTTCAGCAGAATACAATGTGGATCCACCTATCTTCTCACACCCTCTCCTCAGACAACTTCTGAGAAGGGATAAAAATATTAAACCTCCAAGAAGACCCCCTCTACCTGCTTGGGATCTCAACTTTGTGCTGGAGAAACTGACACTTCCTCCTTTTGAACTAGCAGCATCAGCGGATCTACAGTTTCTGTCTTGGAAGACTGCATTCCTTCTGGCAATAACTTCAGCAAGAAGAGTATCTGAGTTACAAGCATTAATGGCAGTACAGCCTTTTCTTTTCCATCAGGACAGAGTTTCACTAAGAACCAATCCTACTTTTATGCCAAAGGTGGTATCTAGGGTATCCTTGAACCAAGCTATTCACTTGCCTACATTCTTCCCAAATCCACAGAATAGAGGGGAAAAACTGCTGCACACCCTGGATATACACACACAACTACGCTACTACTTGGACAGAACTAAAACTAGCAGAAAAACTGACCAACTATTTGTAGCATATGCTACTGGGGTGCAAGGAAAAGCAATTTCCAAACAGACAATTTCAAAATGGATAGGAAATTGCATTCGATTTTGCTACTCCTTTCATGGAAAGACAGTTCCTGCAAACATCAGGCCTCATTCCACAAGGGCCATGGCCACCACTACAGCCTTCCTACGAGGGGTGGCTACCAAGGACATTTTAGAAGCTGCTACTTGGAGCTCTGTGCATACATTTGCCAAACATTACAATCTACCTTTATACTCCAGATCAGGTTTTGCTACTGCAGTCCTGCAGGGGATCCTTAACTACACCATCCTTTTCTTAGTACCTCCTCCCCCAGCTTGGCTATGGTATTCTACCCATATGTTATGACTGCAGATGCATCCTTGAAGGACATAGTACAGTTTTGTACCTACCATAAATGTAGATGTCAGATAGGTATGTATCTGCAGTCAGGTTTACCCCTCCCTCCTACCCCTCTGTGGTATTCCTAGGGTGCTTACCCCTCTTTTAGCTAGCTGGGGGAATCTATTATGGTGTATTTGTTTTATACATGTATATATTTTTATATATTTTTGCAAATGTTTGGAACTTTTGTGCATTTATCCAAATTTAGCCTTCCTAGAGGGCACCTGGCATCTGGGGCAAGAAAAACTGAGAAAAATGGCGTCGGCTGATGCTTTTATACCCCAGACGCTCTGACGTCGGGGAAAGTGCGACATCAGCCGAGGCCAGACCCAGACTTTGGAATCTGGCCGACCGAAGGGCTGCCTGAGGCAGGACAACCCATATGTTATGACTGCAGATGCATACCTATCGGACATCTACATTTATGGTGGGTACAAAACTGTACTTATGCATGAAAGATGTTGCAAAATTCTAACTTTAAACATTTGTTTTTCCACGTAAAATGCTTTGCATTTCGACACTCGTCTAAATAAATTATATTCTTTGTTCTACAATTGGCTTTTGCTTTAAAATAATTTCCCTGTTACTGGATGCTTAAAAACTGTTTATTAATACAGTGGCATGCCTTGCATAGCCCACATGGTTTTGTACCTACTTGACAAATGGAACTTTTCTTGTGGTTGCTCTTTTCTTGTGTTAAAATGTCTTTCAGATTTTTATTTCTTCTAAATCCAAATTTGGGTTCTATCCCTACTATTTCTTTTTTATCATCAGATAAAAGTATATGCCAATTTTTTCTTGATAATGTCACATACACCATGTATATTACTACTATACGTGAATGTCATTCTATTAAATGCAAATTTATGGCCATATTGCTCTTCTGATGAAATTGTCTTAAATGTAGATACAGCTTTTCTGTGTGTATTACCCTGACTTAATTCACTTGCTATTAACCTCTCATTGTAACCTGTATTTTTAAAAATATTTCAAATTCATCAATTCTTCCACAAAATTACTATCTTTAGTAGAGTCTTGAGGCTCTACTTTACCTGACCCCTTATTATATTCTTGTATGTATGTCTGGGGTGCATACTATCATATGTAAGTAAATTATTTTTCCAGCATTCTTTCCAAAACAAGGAAGTAACAATGCCAGATCTTTCTTTTTTAATTCTGACATCCAGAAAATCTATACCTTCATCTGAACATGAGAAAATTTGAAAAAAGTGGTGGTATGTTCCAAATATTCTATGAAAGTACTAGTTCTCTCTTTTCCCCTTCCCATAAAATAACATCGTCCACAAAACGTCTATAAAGAAATAGATGCTTTTTCCATCTGTTTTGGCCCCCTAGCACAAAACATCTCTCCCAAAATGACAAAACCAAATTTGCATATGTATTGGTACAGGGGGTGCCCATGGCCTTACCCCCTGTTTGTCTATATACATTGTTATTGCATATGAATACATTGTTAGAACCAAATTGAATCATTTTCTTATTGTAAATTTCCTATCTGATTCTCACCCATTTCTTTGCATAGTTCACAAACAGCATTCATGCCATATTCAGTTTCTATCACTGTAAATAAGTTTACAACGTCTAAGGTGACAAATAATACTTTTCCACATATATCAACGTTTTTATGGCTTCCAAAAATTGTTTATCTTTCAAAATTTCTATTGCATATGGTTTTAAAGTATATTCTAACCAAATGGATAAATTTTCAGTTACCCATTTTCTACCTGAGACTATCGGTCTCTGTGGAGGATCTTTATAGTTTTTATGTAACTTGGGTAATGCTTTGAAAATAGGTGTTACTGGATATTCTGTTAATAGAAATTCACTCAGATCTTGGTCTATAGTATTGTTATCCAACATGCATTTAATACTGTTATGAACTCCTATTATGTTAAGTTCTAATGGGACTAATTTTCAAGTAGGTATATACATGCCGGACATACCTCAGATTCTACAATACTTAACTGAGATGTTACACAAAGGACTTTCCTTTTCATCTATTAAAATCCACCTCAGCTATTTCAGCTCACTACAACACTGATCTTCCCTTATTTTCACATCCACTTCTAAGACAGTACCTCAGAGGGGCCAGAAACATAAGGCCTCCCAGGAGAGCACAGACTCCAACCTGGGACCTCAATTTTGTTCTGGAAAAGCTTGCGCTACCACCTTTTGAGCCAGCTTTCTCAGCCGATTTAAAATTTATCATTGAAAACTGCCCTGCTGCTAGCAATTCCTTCAGCCAGAATAGTCTGAGCTGCAGGCACTAATGGCAGTGGAGCCTCTCCTCATTTTCATCATGACAGTTTCTCTACGAACTAACCTTTATGCCAAAGGTGGTATCCAGTGTGGCTCTAAATCAAACCATCCATTTACCCACTTTTTTCCCAAATCCACAGAACAAAGGAGAAAGACTCCTGCACTCCTTGGGCATTCACAGGCAACTACGTTACTACTTGGATAAAACAAAGGAAGTCCTTCATGGATGCATCTGCAGTCATAACTGGGTTGTCCTGTCGTCAGGCAGCCCTTCGGTCGGCCGGATTCCAAAGTCTGGGTCCGGCTTCGGCTGATGTCGCACTTCACCCGACGTCATCTCTGCTGGTCTTGGGGTATAAAGGCATCAGCCGATGCCATTTTCCTCAGTCTTTCTTGCCGCGTGGCGCCCGAAGCAGAAGCTGTTCACAAGTGCCGGTCGGTCAGATCCAGAGATTACTACTACCGAATACTACTTCGAAGACTCTGGCTCTCAGCTACAACATCCAGTTACAGGCAATATTTGTACCGGGAAAAGAACACCCTAGCAGACATGTTAAGCAGAACCACCTCGGATGCTCACGAATGGATGCTACACCCAGACATCTTCAGGACCATCGCAAAGAAATGGGGAATGCCACAAATAGATCTATTCGCTTCCCCTCTCAATCACCAGCTCAAAAAATTCTGCACAAGGACATTCCACCCACTTGCATGGAAGGTGGATTCTCTTTCCTTCAGCTGGACAGGTCTGACAGCGTATGCATTTCCACCTCTTCCCTTGATACACAAGGTATTACTGAAAATCAAAGAGGAACGTCCAAGGATAATCCTGATAGCTCCGAACTGGCCAAGGCAACACTGGTACCCACTGCTGAGGAGCATGTCTCGGGAGAAAATGTGGTCAATACCCCTGATGCCTTTGATGTTAACTCAGAACTACAGCATCATGCATCCAAACCTAAACTTTGCAACTGACTGCCTGGAACATCACATAGCAGCAACTAAGCCAGATCTTTCCCAAAGGGTTAAAGACATTATCCTTGAAGCCCGCAGACCTTCAACAAGAAGGAACTATGCAGGAAAATGGAAAAGGTTTGTCATTTGGAGTACTGAAAGAGGAAAAGATGTGTCGAATATAGATATTGCAAACATTCTGGCGTATTTGGCAGAGCTTTTACATACAGGCCTGTCCTATTCTTCCATCAAGATACATGCATCAGCTATTTCAGCAGAATACAGCTTTGATCCACCTGTCTTTTCACATCCTCTACTCAGGCAGTTCCTCAGAGGGATCAAGAATGTAAAACCTCCAAGGAAACCACCATTACCAGCATGGGACTTGAACTTTGTGCTAGAAAAGTTGACACTCCCTCCGTTCGAACCAGCAGCAACAGCAGATCTACAGCACCTATCATGGAAAACTGCTTTCCTACTGGCAATTACCTCAGCAAGGAGGGTTTCGGAACTACAGGCCTTAATGGCAGTACAACCCTTCCTAATCTTCCATAAAGATAGGGTGTCCATGAGAACTAATCCTACATTTATGCCTAAGGTGGTATCCAGAGTGTCTTTAAACCAGGCAATCCACCTACCTACCTTCTTTCCCCTCTGTTTTGTGGATTGGGAAAGAATGCTGCATACCTTGGACATACATAGACAGCTACGCTACTACCTGGACAGAACCAAAAGTAACAAAAACTGACCAGCTTTTGGTAGCCTATGCAACAGGGAGGGAAGGAAAAGCAATTTCCAAACAGACAATCTCCAAATGGATAGGAAATTGCATAAGATTTTGTTACTCCTTCCATGGAAAACCAATTCCACAGAACATAAGGCCTCATTCTACAAGGGCTACAGCCACTACCACAGCTTTCTTACGAGGAGTGGCAACCAAGGACATTATTGAGGCGGCTACTTGGACCTCCGTGCATACATTTGCCAAGCATTATAATTTACCTCTATATTCTAGATCCCGAGCAGGGTTTGCCACTGCTGTATTGCAAGGGATCCTAACCACACCATAATTTTATCTTCCTCCCCTAGTTGGCTATGGTATTCTACCCAGTTGTTATGACTGCAGATGCATCCATGAAGGACATAGTACAGTTTTGTACCTACCATAAATGTAGATGTCCGAACTGGATAGCATCTGCAGTCAGGATTACCCTCCCTCCTTCCCCTCTGTGGTACTCCTAGGGTATTTATCCTCCTAATAGCTAGCTGGGGAGGGGGAGTCTCTTATGGTGTATTTGTTTGTATATATGTACATACATGCTTATTTTTTGTGTTTGCCTTCTATCTTTTTGGAAACATTGGCATTTATCCAAAATTTAGCCTTCCAAGAGGGCAACTGGCATCTGGGGCAAGAAACAGAGGAAAATGGCGTCTGCTGATGCCTTTATACCCGAAGACCAGCAGAGATGACGTCGGGTGAAGTGCGACAGCCGAAGCCGGACCCAGACTTTGGAATCCGGCCGACCGAAGGGCTGCCTGACGACAGGACAACCCAGTTGTTATGACTGCAGATGCTATCCAGTTCGGACATCTACATTTATGGTAGGTACAAAACTGTACTTTTTCAGAAAATCTGACCAACTCTTTTTTATCCTATGCTGCAGCATCACAAGGAAAGGCCATCTCAAAACAGACTATTTCAAAATGGATAGGATATTGCATATGTTTTTGCTACACCCACCATGGAAAACCAGTTCCTGCTAGCATAAGGCCCCACTCCACCAGGGCAGCAGCTACATCTACAGCCTTCCTCGGGGGGGGGGGGGGGTGCCAACCAAAGAAATTCTGGAAGCTGCAACTTGGAGTTTAGTACACACCTTCACCAAACACCATCACTTACCACTTTACCTTCACCAAACACCATCACTTACCACTTTACTCTAAGACTAGAGATGGCTTTGTCACTGCAGTTCTGCAGGGCCTTCTTGCTTCTAACTCTGATTCCACCACCCATACTTAGCTTTGGGATTCAACCCAAGGGTGATGACTGCAGCAGGTTAACACGATGAACATAGTACAGTTTTGTACCTACCAGAAATGTAGATGTTCGAGACTTCACCCTGCTGCAGTCCAGGTTACCCTCCCTCCTTCCCATCTGATCTAACTGAAACCTTTCTATGCCTTTAAACCTGATAATACCTTTGTGGTGTATTTGCTTATAGCTGGAGGTATATTTGTACTTCACTTGTATTGGTACTATGTAGTGACCTCCTATTGGGGGGCACCTGACATCTGGGGCAAGAAAAACTGAAGAAAATGGCGTCAGATGCCTCTTGTATACCCCTGGCACACTGACGTCAGGGAAGAAGTGGCAGCAACTGACGCCGGACCAAGACTTTGGAACTCAGGCCGACTGCGGGACCACTTGACGACAGGATAACCCTAGGGGTGATGACTGCAGCAGGGTGAACACACTAACATCTACATTTATGGTAGGTACAAAACTGTACTTCACAAGTGCCGGTTGGCTGAATCGTGAAATTTTCGATGTCCTTCAAGGATGCATCTGCAGTCCTAACATATGGGTTGTCCTGCCTCAGGCAGCCCTTCGGTCGGCCGGATTCCAAAGTCTGGGTCTGGCCTCGGCTGATGTCGCACTTCACCCGACGTCATAGCTGCTGTTTATTGGGTATAAAGGCATCAGCCGATGCCATTTTCCTCAGTCTTTCTTGCCACCGCGGTGCCCGAAGCAGAAGCTGTTCGCAAGTGCCGGTCGGTCAGATCCAGAGATTTCTACTACCAAAGACTTCTAAAAAGCTAAGTACCCCGTTGGGGGCTCTTTCTTGCCTCAGCCGATGTCAGACAAAGTAAAAAATTGTTTAACTTGTGGGAAACAAATACCTCAAGGATTTCCACTCTTACTGCCTTTCTTGCTTAGGCCCAGACCACGACGTATCCGCTTGTCTAGCCTGTGCTTCCTTCAACCGACGGACACTTAGACATCGGTCGGAGTTTGCAGAGGAGTTTTTTTGGTCCCGCTTTTGCATACAAAATGCCGTCGGAGACTCAGACTACTCAATTAGCTAAAAAGCGCAAGGAAAAGGACCGACATTTGCGGCCCGCGGTTTCGGCTGAAACCACGGTTAGGCCAACCGCGAGTCTGTTTCTGCTGAAATCGAGCCCCTGGTTCTTCCTTCGGCCGAAAGCATGCCTCCGATAGCCGAGGCCTCACAGAGCATGGCTGAATCTGCTACAGAAGCAGGCACCCAGGATTTGTCAGACACTATTCCTTTAGACATATCTACCCCTGCACGTGGGGCTGCTAGACCCCCCTGCTTCTATGTCTGTCAAGGCTTTTGCCAGGGCTAAAGCAGCTAAATCTTCTAAGGCCTTACCTGCTAAAACTCCCTCACATAGGCCTACCTCTAGTTCCCAAATACTCAGCCTGGCTGAGGATCTCATTTCTTTGATCAGGGGATCCCAACCTCACCCAGACAGGGCCTTTCAGCCCCCTCCAGATAAGAGGCCTAGGACTGAACCCCCGGAACCTGTCTCTACAGACTATTCCTTGGATGACTCAGACATTTCAGACCCTCAGGAGGGCCCATATTCTCCTTATGAGGATTCTGATGCAGAAGACTCCATTCCTTCTGCTTCTCCTGAAGAATTTTCCTTTGGGGAAACCTTGCATGCTATGAGAGAACACTTCCAATGGCAGGGCCAGGATTTTTCAGATTCAAGGAAAAGGCTAAGGACTTTTTTACACTTACCACAGCATAGGCCTTTAGCCATTCCTCCAGTACTAACAGTTGTTGATGCATATAGTGATGCCTGTACTGCCCCTGATTCTCTTCCTCCAGCCCCTGCCAAGCCAGACCGATATTACAGGGTCCCGGACACACACTACCATTTGTTTAACGCTCCTGCTGCAGACCCTGAAACCATTTCACAGGGCCCTAAAGGTGTGGCAGCTGCCTCTGCCAAAAACCCTCTTCCCTCTGAAAGGGAATCTAGAGCATTAGAGAGATGGGCTAAAAAGGTTTATACTTCTGCTACTCTTTCGGCCCGGGCCTTGAACTGTCAATTTCACATTATTCAGTACCAAGAATTTTTGTTAGACCAGCTAAATAAACTGTCTTCTCCTGAACCTATAGACCGCAAGTCCCTTCAGGATTTGGTACATAACTCTCAGTAGGTCAGTAACCATTTCTTAAAATGTGGCTATGATGCACTGGAGGCTTCCTTTAGATCAGCTATGACTGGAACAGTGATTCGAAGGCATGCCTGGTTAAAAGAACAATCCTTACCAGACCATGTTAAGTCAAAACTCCTCGATGCTCCCATGGAGAAACAGTTTGTTTGGCTCCCCTGCACAGGAGGTTCTAAAGAAGGTGGAAGCAAAAGCAAAATCTGTCCAAACAGTCAAGGATTTCTTACAGGTCCAACCTCCGAGGTTTAGCAGAAATTGGCCTTCGAAAAATTGGTCCTTTCCAGACCTCTCGAGCGCAGAGGCAGAAATAGACGCCCAAGAGGCAGAGGTCAATCTAGGGGTGCCTACAGGGGACGTCAGTGGCAACCTACCAACCAGAGAAGTACTGCCACAGATTCAACTACAATCACTTCCACAGGGCCGACACAATGACTTGGCTCTGGTTCCGCCTACCAGGGAACAACTGGAAGCACCCTTGGGCGGAAAGCTAGCCTTATTTTCCGACAACTGGCATTACATTACAGGAGACAAATGGACTTTACAAACAATAGACAAGGGCTACAGGTTTCACTTCCACACTACCAAAAAAGAGAGGAATGCCAAACCTACCACCAAGCCAAAAAGCAGACGCTCTAAGACAAATTAACAACTTAAGGATGAGAGCTATAGAAGAGGTACCACCTATGGAACAAGGCCAAGGATTTTACTCCAGGCTTTTCCTTGTACCAAGAAAAGAAAATCAATGGAGACCTATTCTAGACTTGTCCGCACTGAACACATACCTCATTGTTCCAAAATTCAAAATGCTGACCCTCCAGCAGCTTCTTCCATGCTGGGCAAGGAGTCTTGACTGGTGACTCTAGATCTCAAGGAGGCATACCTGCACGTCCCTATACGACCAGATTGCGGAAGACACCTCAGATTTCTTGCAGGATCAGAGCATTATCAATTCTCAGCATTGCCTTTTGGCTTATCTACTGCGCCCAGAGTATTCACGAAATGCCTGGCATCAGTAATTGCACACTGCAGACTTCAGGGGATTCAAATCTACCCATATCTGGACGACTGCCTTATACAAGCGGACAACAAGAAAAATCTGTTAAAGGACTTGGACTATGTCATCCACCTATTACAGGCCTTGAGATGCACAGTCAACATCCAAAAATAAAGACTTGTTCCATCCCAAAGGATAACCTTTTTGGGCGCAGATCTGGACACAACCACCCAAATGGCCTTTCTCACAGAAGAAAAACAAAAACAACTTCCAGACTACTTCATGATTCTGACAAGACAAACTCTGCCTACTGCAAGGAAAATCCTGCAGGCCCTGGGTTACTTGGCATCCTGCATAATTCTGATACCACATGCCAGGCTGCATATGAGAAAATTACAATGGTACCTAAGGAGTGTATGGTCTCAACACAGTCACAGTTTAGAAACCTTGATACCAATCATTCCATGCATTCAAAAGGAATTTCTGTGGTGGGCTCGGGCCTGCCAGTCCAACAGAGGGTTGCCTTTCAACAAACCAAAAACAAGGCAGACCATCACCACGACGCTTCAGACTGAGGATGGGGAGCACATATGGAGGACAAATGTATCCAAGGCCTATGGCCTCAAGGTCAGCTAAGCATGCACATAAACCAAAAGGAAATGCTGGCAGTGATGCATGCAATCGAGGCTTTCAAACCCTTCCTCCAACAAGGCCACCTGTTAATAAGGACAGACAACACCACGGTCATGTGGTACATAAACAAGCAGGGAGGCACACACTCTTACCCTCTATGCCAGCTGGCTATGAATCTGTGGGAACTATGCCTGAAACTCAATATCCAACTACAGTCCCAATTCGTGCCAGGAAAAGAGAATACACTGGCAGACAGCTTAAGCAGAACTACCATGGATGTGCACGAATGGATGCTGCACCCAGACATCTTTTTACTCATAACACAAGCATGGGGAAAGCCGGAGATCTGTTCGCCTCGCCCCACAATCAACTGAAGACATTCTGCTCATGGACATACCACCCACAAGCATGGAAGGTGGACTCTCTCTTTCAGCTGGAAAGCTCTAAAAGTCTATGCCTTCCCACCACTCCCATTAATGTCCAAGGTTTTACTGAAGATCAGGGCAGAACAGCCAAGAGTAATTCTGATGGCTTCAGACTGGCCAAGGCCGCACTGATACCCACTGTTGAGGAGCATGTCACAGACGAAACCGTGGCCTCTCCCCCTATGGCCACTTCTTCTGACGCAGAACAATTTCAAGACCCTGCATCCCAACTTGAAAACATTGCAGCTAGCTGCCTGGAAAATACCATAACTCCTCAGAATAGCTTATCACAGAGAGTAAAGGACATTATTATGGAAGCTCGCCGGCCTTCCACAAGGAAGGCATACTCAGCAAAATGGAAAAGATTTCTCATTTGGAACGCAACAAAAGGCTTAGATGTGACGGTGGTGAGCATGGCACATATTCTGGAATACTTAGCAGAATTGTTCCACAATGGCCTGTCCTATTCCTTCATTAAGATACATGCCTCAGCAATTTCAGCAGAATACAGTGTTGATCCACCTATCTTCTCGCATCCTCTCCTCAAACAATTTCTGAGAGGAATCAAAACCATCAATCCACCAAGGAAACCTCCTTTACCTACTTGGGATCTCAACTTTGTGCTGGAAAAACTAACACTTCCTCCCTTTGAACCAGCAGCATCGGCGGATCTACAGTTTCTATCTTGGAAAACTGCATTCCTTCTGGCCATAACTTCAGCAAGAAGAGTATCTGAGTTACAAGCTTTAATGGCAGTGCAGCCATTTCTTATTTTCCATCAGGACAGAGTTTCATTGAGAACCAATCCTACCTTTATGCCAAAGGTGGTATCGAGGGTATCCTTGAACCAAGCTATTCACTTGCCTACATTCTTCCCAAATCCACAAAATAAAGGGGAAAAACTTCTACACACTCTGTATATACACAGACAATTACGCTACTATTTGGACAAAACTAAAAGTTAGAAAGACTGACCAACTGTTTGTAGCATATGCTGCTGGGGCACAAGGAAAAGCAATTTCCAAACAGACAATCTCAAAATGGATAGGAAATTGCATTTGATTTTGTTACTCCTTTCATGGAAAGACGGATCCTGCAAACATTAGGCCTCATTCCATGAGAGCCACAGCCACCACTACAGCCTTCCTAAGAGGGGTGGCTACCAAGGACATTTTAGAAGCTGCTACATGGAGCTCCGTGCATACATTTGCCAAACATTACAATTTACCTTTATACTCCAGATCCAGAGCAGGTTTTGCTACGGCAGTCTAGCAGGGTATCCTAACTACACCATCCTTTTCTTAGTGCCTCCACCCCCAGATTGGCAATGGTATTCTACCCATATGTTATGACTGCAGATGCATCCTTGAAGGACAGTACAGTTTTGTACCTACCATAAGTGTAGATGTCTGATAGGTATGCGTCTGCAGTCAGGTTTACCCCCCCCCCCTCCTTCCCCTCTGTGGTATTCCTAGGGTGCTTACCCCTCTAATAGCTAGCTGGGGGATCTGTTATGGTGTATTTGTTTGTATATATATGTATATATTTTTGAAAATGTTTGGAATTTATTGCATTCCTTCAAATTTAGCCTTCCTAGAGGGCACCTGGCATCTGGGGCAAGAAACACTGAGGAAAATGGCATCGGCTGATGCTTTTATACCCCAGACGCTCTGACGTCTGGGAAAGTGCGACATCAGCAGAGGCCAGACCCAGACTTTGGAATCCGGCCGACCGAAGGGCTGCCTGAGGCAGGACAACCCATATGTTATGACTGCAGATGCATACCTATCGGACATCTACATTTGTGGTAGGTACAAAACTGTACTTTCTCCTTGCCGGCAGGCAGTCCTCGGTCAGCCAGAATCCCAAAGTCTGGGTCCGGCGTCGGCTGTTCAGCTATGCTCCCTGACGTCAGAGCGTCAGGAGTACAAAGCTGCCAGCCGACGCCATGTTCTCCAGTCATTTACCTCTCTTCTAAATCCAGAGCAGGCTTTGCCTCTGCTGTCCTACAGGGCCTGATAGCTGCTCCTAATGCTTTATGATTCCATCCTCCCAACCATAGCTTTAGGATTCTACCCAAATGTAATGACTGTAACAGTGAAACATGAAGAACATAGTACAGTTCTGTACATTACCATAAATGTAGATGTTGGTGTATTCACTGTTGCAGTCCAGGTTACCCACCTGCCAGCCCCCATTTTCTCTTGTATCTCTTCTTTCTTTTACTATGCTCAAAAGCCTTTTTGGTATATTTGCTTTTAGTTGGAGGTATATATTTTTGTCCTCAATTACATGCATATATGTGTATATATTTTTTGCTCCCCATTTGGGGGCACCTGACATCTGGGGCAAGAAAAACTGCTTAAAATGGCATCTGTTGCATGTTTTATAACTCTGACGTCATGGAAGAGACGGCAACCAATGCAGGACCCAAGACACTTCAGACTGAGGGCAACCTGCCAGCAGATTACCCAAATGTAATGACTGCAACAGTGAATACACTCAAACATCTACATTTATGGTAAGTGTACACAACTGTATTTTTCCCTGCCCCCAAGAAACTAGATGGGTTTTATAGGGTGCCTGAGGACTGTAAATTCCTATGTCATCCTGCTCACCCTTCTGTGGTGGTTGTGGCGTCTGACAAGTCCTCTCAGTTGCTGCCTTCTAAGTTGCTTCCTTCTGATAGAGAGCAGGGCTATGGAAAGGCTCGGTTATGTTTCTTTGATGCCTTGGCTTTTAGGGCCGTCAGTGTCAGACCCATATGTCTGGGTACATTTTGGCTGTTCTTTCTCAAGCCTGTCAGGACTGGCTGTGTCCAAGCAAACTTGTTGGATTTCCAAAGCCATTTTTTTATTACTCTCATAGTAAGAGACCTCCTTTTGTTAAAGCTCATTCTACTAGATGTATGATTTTTTTGGTGTCTCTTTCAAGGGTTTGGATGCTAACCCTATTCTTGTGGCAGCTACCTGGATGTCTGTGCAAGTTTACCAAGCAGTAAAAGTTGGATGGAATTTCCAGGGTTCGAGCTGTCCTTCATGGATTCCTAGAAAGCTCTGCTGGTCCATCTTCCTCCCTCTCCTTTGAGTTTTGGCACTGTCCCCATTATAATGAATATTGCAACAGTAAAATGGAAGGAGGTAATACAGTTGTGTAAGGTCTTAATGTAATGTCCTTTTCACTTTGGCAGTATTCACTCCCTCTCTCCTCCACTGGTCCTTGTCTCTTCTGGATGTAGCAATTACCTCTCTTGAACTGGTGTTCCTACTGGGGCTGTCAGTTCTGAGAATGGTATGTCTGGGCATTACTTTGTATGCCCTATGATACAGGAGGAACATACATGTGACATATGGCATACCTTAAAGCAACCTGAAGGCTTTGGTATAATGGCCAAATGTTGGGCTGCCCTTGGCAGGGGATCCCTACTGTAATGAATATGGCAGCAGTGATGAGGACGTCTACCATTATGGTATGACACGTCCAGCTGCACTGTGATGTAATACATCAGATGTATTGCATGAGGGGTGCCTAGCAGTGAAGAGGACGTCTACCATTATGGTATGACACGTGCAGCTGCACTGCCTGATGTAATACATCACATGTATTGCATGAGGGGTGCCTAGCAGTGAAGAGGACGTCTACCATTATGGTATGACACTGTGCAGCTGCACTGTCTGATGTCATACATCACATGTATTGCGTGAGGGGTGCCTAGCAGTGAAGAGGACGTCTACCATTATGGTATGACACTGTGCAGCTGCACTGTCTGATGTAATACATCAGATGTATTGCATGAGGGGGGTGCCTAGCTCATTTGCTTGCCAGCTGTACAGCTGTCATTGGCAGGATATGCTAGCATTTAATACTGCAGTGGTGATCACTGTGACATTTGCTATATTACGTTCTTACACAACAGTACTTGCATCCAGGCTGGGTGAGTTATATGACCTAGACCTGTGTTTAGAGATTACCTCTAATGGCTGTAGGTGTAGCCTACATGCACTTCTGTACCCAGTCCTTTCAGCCCCCTTGCTGTCATCTGCATCCTGTCCTGGAGTAACTGCCATAGTGCCCGTATTTGCAGTCTTACACTTTCATGTTTAGCCTGGTTCATTGACATCTCCTCCCACTCAGGACTCTTGACAGCTTTTCATCACTTTTGTACAGACTGCTGTTCTGCATTTTTTTAACTGTCTCTGGGCACAATGAAGTGCATCCTTATATATGTGGATAGCTTCCTCATTGCCCATAGAAACTGGCCTTTCTACAGGATCTCTAACATGGCATAATGTCGTTGTGATCGGACTCCTTTCCCTTATGTGCATCATCCATGAAACACTTTCCACTGATGTAAGTCTGCAAGGTAAAACCCTGTTGCATCCTACATACTGAAACCTCTGTTTAACTACTGGTTCAGACAGTAACTACAGTACTTGATAAATGCGTAGAAAAGTCTTTTTGCAGGTGGCAACTCTATCCATTTGTCACGTTGGTCTATACTCTGTAATCTGGCAAATGTCTCCACAAATTGGACTGCATCCTCACTGTCTTGACAATTTGTACAGTTAATGTTAAATTTCTTCATGCTGTAGCTAGTCAGACAACCCAGTTATCAAACCAGCCGACTTCCACCCACAAAACCCCATGGGAGCCCACTTCAACCTCAGACCTGTTCTTACCTCTACCATAAGAAAATCTCTCCTAAACCCCAAGCTCTGCTGTAGACCTTCTGCTGAATTTCTGTTTTGTAGCTGAAGTCCTATCAAATGTGTACTGTAGAATCATTCTAGAAGCTTGTCTAAGCTATTTGTGAGAAGACTACTTTTATTGAAGTAACTTTTGCCCAGTTTGCAGTCTGCATATTATCCAGACCCCCATTATCTGACTTGAATAGATGAGAATAGCCGTCCGAAAAGGGACTCCAGCGTAGAGCCCTGTTGGACACCGGTGATCCTCATTGAGGTGCTCTGGCATTCTCCATGAGCCTGACTTATTGCAGTGTTTTACCCACTGATCCGTGTTTGGCTTGACATTCCATTTATTTTCACTTACTCTTGTGGGTGTTATAGCCAGGCATTTGTATGATGCTGTCCATTCGGCATTTTCAGGACTCTTCAGTTAATATCCCTGACTGGTATCTGACCCGATGTTCATCGTGCATACAGCTGCAGTCATAACAGATGGGTTCTCCTGCAGTCAGGCGGGTCCTCGGTCGGCCGAAATCCAAAGTCTAGGTCCGGCGTCGGTTGTCGTCGCTTCTTCCCTGACGTCAGTGCAACAGGGGTATAAAAGAACCAGCCAACGCCATTTTCTTCAGTCTTTCTTGCTGCGCAGTGCCCGAAGCAGAAGCAGTTCGCAAGTGCCGGTCGACCAGCTCCTGAAATTAAAAAAAGTTTGCAACCGAAGTCTTCTTGAAAGCTAAGTACCCCATTGGGGAAACTTTTCTTGCCTCAGACCGATGTCAGACAAAGTTAATAATTGTATTTCATGTGGGAAGCAAATACCACATAAGGATTTCCATTCCCTCTGTATTCCTTGTTTAGGCCCAGACCACGACGTCTCGGTCTGTCACTTTTGTGCTACATTCAACAAACGCACCATTAAGCGTCGGGCAGAGTTCGCCCAGCATTATTTTGGCAAAACATTTAACTATATTATGTCGTCGGTTACTCCGACTCCAGTTTTGTCTAAAAAGCACAAAGATAAGGACCGACACATGAGGTCCACGGCCTTTACCGACACCATGCCAAAGCCGACTACACGTGGTCCGGTTCTCAGCAAGGCACCTACGCAGCCCCTGACTACCGACGACACTTCATTGGCGGTGTCTCCTGTGCCCGAGGTCGCAGGCTCCTCGGCCCACACCCCGACTACAGATACCGAATCCACTCGGTGGTGATTCTCAAAATGTGGACAAGTCTACCTCCTCTCAAGGTGTCTTCAGACCTTCCTCTTCTTTTTCCATCAAGGCTTTCACTAAGTCTAAAGCAGCCATGCATTCTAAGAGACAAGCTACACAGGGCCCATCTCCAGGCCCCATGCCTAAAAAACAGATGCTTAAAATGGCTGAGGATTTAATTACTCTTCTCAACCCTCCCCGGACAAAAGGCCCATAGTGGAGGAAGATTCCCCCTCCTCTGATCAGGGCTCCATTATTTCAGAGCACTCTGATCAGGAACATTCTTACTCCCCTTTTGAAGACTCTGATGCAGAGGAGTCCATTCCCTCTATCCCCCCCCCCCCCGAGGATATCTCATTTGGGGAAACTTTGCATACCTTAAGGGAACACTTCCACTGGGAAGGCCAAGATTATTCAGATTCCAGGAAAAGGCTTAGGGAATTTCTCTTGCTACCTCAGCACAGGCCTCTGGCTATACCTCCTGTGTTGGACATACTAGATGTGTACTGAGGCCTGCCTTAACCCGGATTCTCTACCTCCAGCCCCAGTCAAGCCTGACTGGTACTACAGGGTTCCTGACTCGCACCAATTTCTATACAAAAGCCATGCTGCTGACCCAGAAACCATCTCACAGGGCCCCAAGGAAATTAAGGCCTCCACTGCTAAAACTCCATTACCTTCCGAGAGAGATTCCAGATCCCTAGAAAGGTGGGGGAAAAAGGTATATACCTCGGCTACCTTAACCATGAGGGCATTAAACTTGTCAGTTCCATATGCTAAAGTACCAACAGTTTCTGTTATCACAATTGAAAAGTAAAACGTCGCAACCTGAACAACCAGACTTGGAGTTGCAGGATTTGATGCATAGTGCAGAACAAGTGGGTAAACATACCTTACAATGTGGTTTTGATGCTCTAGAGGCCTCATGTAGAGCTGCTGTTACAGGATCAGTCATATGTAGACATGCCTGGCTCAAGGAACAAACCTTGCCAGATCATGTCAAAGCTAAATTACTAGATGCCCCTCTACAAAAGGATGTATTATTTGGCGCTAATGCTGAGGAGGTATTAAGGAAAATGGAGGAAAAGGCTAAATCAATGCAAACTGTGAGATTTTCTACAGGTACAACCCCCACGTTTCAGTAGAAATTGGCCTTCCAAAAATTGGTCCTTTCCAGCCATGGACAGACCCCAAAGAGGCATACAGGCGCCCGAGGGGCAGAGGGCAATCGCAAGGATCGTTTAGAGGCAGAGAATGGCAAGCTCCTACACAGAGGTGGTGAGAACTCGCAACCATTCCGAAAGCAAGCCCAATGACTTTCCCCTCTGCATGCCAAGCAAGACTCAAATGGCAGCACCCTTAGGCGGAAAACTGGCATTATTTAAAAAAAATTGGCATTGTCACAAAAGACAAATGGATCCTGGACATTATAAACAGAGGCTACAGATTCCATTTTCACATCCTTCCAAAAATGAGGCATGCCAAACCTGCCACACAATCAAAGGGCAGAGGCACAAAGGCAAATTACAGATCTCAGACATGAAAGCTATTCAAGAGGTACCTACGCACGAACAAGGTCAAGGTTTTTATTCCAGACTATTCCTGGTACCAAGGAAGGGAAAAGATTGGAGACCTATTTTGGACCTATCCATCCTAAACACATTTCTACTCATACCAAAATTCAAGATGCTCACTCTACAGCAGCTTCTTCCCATGCTGGGCAAGAGTCTTGGCTGGTAACATTGGACCTCAAGGAGGCATACCTGCATGTCCCAATCAGACAAAATTGCAGAATATACCTCAGATTTCTTGCAGGTTTAACCCATTGTCAATTCTCTGCATTGCCCTTTGGCTTATCTACTGTGCCCAGATTATTCACAAAATGCCTGGCATCAGTAATTGCCTACTGCAGACTTCAAGGGATACAAATATACCCCTATTTGGACTGCCTGATCCAAGCAGACAGCAAGCACATTCTTCTGAAACATCTGGCTTATGTAATGTTGAATTCTCTGGGATTATACAGTCAACAAAATGAAATCAAGGCTAATACCCTCTCGGAAAATAATTTTCCTGGGTGCCAACTTGGACACAAACACCCAGATGACCTACCTCATGCCAGAGAAGCAGGGGCAACTAACTCGATACTTCAGAGCACTAGCAAATTGCACCAGGCTGACTGCAAGGAAAATCCTGCAGGCTCTGGGATTCATGGCATCTTGCATCTTACTAACCCCATGTTCAAAGCTGCATATGAGGAAACTTCAGTGGTACCTGAAAAACCTATGGTCTCAACACAGCCACAGTTTGGAAACAATAATACCACTAATTCCATGTCTTCAAAAGGAATTTCTGTGGTGGGCTCAAGCATGCCAAACTAACACAGGTCTACCATTCAGCAAGCCTCAAGCAAATCAAGTCATCACAACAGACGCCTCTGACTATGCCTGGGGGGGCGCACTTGACAGATCGGTGCATTCAGGGCAAATGGTCCCAAAAAAGAAAAGCACCTTCACATCAATCGAAAGGAAATGCTAGCAGTAATAAATGCTATTATAGCTTTCAAAGACCTTCTGCAACCAGGTCAACTATTGATAAGAACGGACAACACCACAGTAATGTGGTACATAAACAGGGAGGAACACATTCATACCCCCTATGCAGACTGGCCATGTCACTTTGGAACATGGCCATGGACTTACAAATTGAACTACAAGCACAGTACTTGCAACGCTGGCAGACAACCTAAGCAGAAATATGACAGATCCACACGAGTGGGAGTTGCATCCTCAAGTTTTTACAGAGTTGATCCAAGCATGGGGAAGGCCAGACATAGATCTCTTTGCCTCCCACAAAAATCACCAATTGACCAAATTCTTAAGGATTTTCCATCCAAAGGCCTGGAGAGTGGACACTCTCTCTTTCAGTTGGACATCAATGACAGTTTGCCTTCCCACCTCTTCCTCTGCTGCCCAAAGTTCTATTGAAAACCAGAGCAGACAGACCAAAGATGATTCTCATTGCTCCAGACTGGCCAAGGCAACACTGGTACCCACTCCTGAGGAGCCTGACGCATTCCCCACCATGGACCCTGCCTGTAATGCCTCTTCTCCTGACTCAGCACAGCTTCAAAACTCTTCAGTCTGCTAAAAACACTCTATCTAGCCGCATGGAAGATTCCTTAGCATCACAACAGACCCTACTCTCCAAGGAGGTGCAGGATGTCATTTTGGAGGCCAGAAGGCCATCTACTAGAAAAGCTTACTCCGCAAAATGGAAACTGTTTTGTGTCTGGAATGAGAAAAAGGGCCAGGACCCTGGAAAACTGAATTTACCTCAAATATTACAGTATCTAGCTGAGCAGTGGACTTTCATTCTCCAAAATCCATGCCTCAGCCATTTCTGCAGAATACAACACTGATCCACCCTTATTCTCTCACCCCCTCTTAAGACAGTTCCTCAGAGGGGCTAAGAATCTAAAACCCCCAAGGAAACAACCAATACCTGCTTGGGATCTCAATTTCACTCTGGAAAAACTGACCTTGCCTCCTTTTGAGCCAGCTGCCTCATCAGATTTGCAATATTTGTCTTGGAAAACAGCTTTCCTTCTGGCTATTACCTCAGCTCGTAGTTTCAGAACTACAAGCTCTCATGGCTGTGCAGCCTTTTATCTTCCATCAGGGCAGAGTTTCCTTATGAACTAACCAGTCCTTTATGACAAAAGTGGTATCCAGGGTAGCTTTGAATCGGGCCATACACTTACCTACCTTTTATCCTAATCCTCAAAGGGGAAAGATTACTACATTCCTTGGACATCCACAGACAACTGCGTTATTTGGACAGAACAAAGCCTTTCAGAAAATCAGAACAGCTTTGTGTCCTATGCTATAGGAGCTCAGGGAAAGCCAATTTCCAAACAGACAATCTCTAAATGGATAGCCCACGCTTTTGCTATTCTTTTCTTGGCAAAACTGTACCTACAGGCATCAGATCTCACTCCACAAGGGCCACGGCTACCTCTGCAGCCTTTCTCAGAGGAGCTCCTACCAAAGATATTTTAGAAGCAGCCACTTGGAGTTCTGTGCATACCTTCTCCAAGCACTACCACCTTCCACTATACTCCAAATCTAGAGCGGGCTTTGCCACTGCAATCTTGCAGGGCATTCTGGCCCCTCCTAGTTCCACCTAGTGCCTACCACCCCTTTCTTAGCTTTGGGATTCTACCCATCTGTTATGACTGCAGCTGTATGCACGATGAACATAGTACAGTTTTGTACCTACCATAAATGTAGATGTTAGAGTGCTAATACAGCTGCAGTCCAGGTTTCCCTCCCTCCTTCCCCTCTTGGGACAGGCCTATTGGCTGACATATCCTCATGCAACCAGATTGGGGTATTCATTCTTGATGTATTTGCTTGCACTACTGTATTTTTGATTATATGGCATTGCTTTATTACACAAATTTTGTATTGCCTTCCTTCTGGGGGCACCTGACATCTGGGGCAAAAAAACCTGAAGAAAATGGTGTCTGCTGGTTCTTTTATACCCCTGTCACACTGACGTCAGGGAAGAAGCGACGACAAACGACGCCGGACCTAGACTTTGGAATTCAGCCGACCGAGGACCCGACTGACGGCAGGAGAACCCATCTGTTATGACTGCAGCTGTATTAGCACTCTAACATCTACATTTATGGTAGGTACAAAACTGTACTTTTTCCAGACACCAATGCCTTTTACAAAAATTTAGTAGCATGTAGCGAGTTAAAACACTTAGTTTTGGAACATATGCTTGTGTATCAGAGGCAGAGATGGGCTGATGGCTCAAATTACGCTGAAATGGCAAATTCATTTACAGGCAGGTACAGAGTACGGATTAAATGCTAATGTGAATGTTAAATGTTCATAAGTGATTTACTAGGCTAACTGCTCTAAATTGCCATTTCAAGCCTACTAAGTAACCTGAGGTCAGAATCGAACCCTGTTCTTTAATGTGTTCAGGTCCCAGCAGCACTCAGGAGTATGAGCCATGCCCTATGACCTAGTCTGAGGAGCTCCAGGATTTGCAACTTCGTTCCATGAGTCAGGTATGTTTGGTGTGGGCTTGTCATTCTTGAATATTGCATTTCTTGCATACAAAGCCCTACATCTGCCTTTTTGGTTAGTAAACATGGTTCAGTGCCTACACACCAACCACAGGATAGGCACATACTTAGATGTGTTGTAGCTAATATTTAGCTATACCTCTGCTTTCAAGTCCTTTTGCAGATGGAGCACACTTTGTGGCTTTCCCTCACAGGGTGGTCTTGGCTCCTGTTATTCCATTGCCCCAGACTGCTACTAGAGCCCATCACTTATGTTTAGTCAGAGCTTTATCTTTTTGATCCAGCCTGCACACCATACTAGTGAGTTTTGTCACTGGGTTTTGACCCAAGAGTGTAGTTGGTACCCAGTCAGGGTATTTTAGGGTATGTGGATGCTTGTTGCGGCTTTTCTCTAACTGCTTTTTGTAGTATGTATGGGACCTCTTTGTAATGTAATTGTGAACTGCAGTAATGTAACAGATGTCCTTCAAGGATGCATCTGCAGTCCTAACAAATGGGTTGTCCTGCCTCAGGCAGCCCTTCGGTCGGCCGGATTCCAAAGTCTGGGTCTGGCCTCGGCTGATGTCGCACTTCACTTGATGTCATAGCTGCTGTCAATTGGGTATAAAGGCATCAGCCGACGCCATTTTCCTCAGTCTTTCTTGCCGCGCGGTGCCCGAAGCAGAAGCTGTTCGCAAGTGCCGGTCGGTCAGAACCAGAGATTACTACTACCGAAGACTTCTAAAAAGCTAAGTACCCCGTTGGGGACTCTTTCTTGCCTCAGCCGATGTCAGAAAAAGTAAATAACTGTTTAACTTGTGGGAAACAAATGCCTCATAAGGATTTCCACTCTTATTGCCTTCCTTGCTTAGGCCCAGACCACGATGTAGCAGCTTGTCTAGCCTGTGCTTCCTTCAACTGACCGACACTTAGACATCGGTCGGAGTTTGCAGAGGAGTTTTTCGGCCCCACTTTTGCTTACAACATGCCGTCGGAGACTCTGACTTCACAATTAGCTAAAAAGCGTAAGGAAAAGGACCGACACTCACGTTCCGCGGTTTCGTCCGAAACCACGGTTAAGTCAACTGCGAGTGTCTCTGTTTCGGCGGAAACAGAGTCTTCGGTTCTTCCTTAGGCCGAAAGCATGCCTCCTACAACCGAGGCCTCATCCAGCATGGCTGAATCTGCTACTGAATTTCCACCTGCTGTTGCAGGTTCTCAGGATTTATCAGATACTATTCCCTTAGACATATCTACTCCTGCACATGGAGCTGCTAGGCCCCCTGCATCCATGCCTATCAAGGCTTTTTCTAGGGCTAAAGCAGCTAAATCTTCTAAGGCCTTGCCTGCTAAAACCCCTCACACAGGCCTAGCTCTAGTTCCCAAATGCTCAGCCTGGCAGAGGATCTCATTTCTTTGATAAGGGGATCCCAACCTCGCCCTGACAGGGCCTCTCATCCCCCTCCAGATAAGAGGCCTAGAGTAGAGCCCCCTCAGCCAGTTTCTACAGATTATTCCTCTGATGATTCAGAAAACTCAAATCCTCCAGAAGGCCCTTATTCTCCATATGAGGACTCTGACGCAGAAGACTCCATTCCTTCTGCCTCTCCTCCTGAGGAATTTTCTTTTGGGGAAACCTTGCATACTATGAGAGCAATTTCAGTGGCAGGGCCAGGATTTTTCAGATTCTAGGAAAAGGCTAAGTACCTTTTTACATTTGCCACAGCATAGGCCTTTAGCCATTCCTCCAGTACTAACAGTTGTGGATGATGCATTTAATGATGCTTGTACTGCCCCTGACTCTCTTCCCCCGGCCCCTGCTAAGCCCAACAGATACTACAGGGTTCCGGACACACATTATCACTTCTATAAGGCTCCTATTGCAGATCCAGAAACTATTTCACAGGGCCCCAAAGCTGTAGCAATTGCCTCTGCCAAAACCCCCCTCCCCTCTGAAAGAGAATCTAGAGCATTAGAGAGATGGGGTAAAAAAGTTTATTCTGCTACTCTTTCGGCTAGGACCTTAAACTGTCAATTCCACATGATTCAGTATCAGGAATTTTTGTTAGATCAGCTAAATAAAAAACTGTCCTCTCCTGAACCTATAGACCGTAAGTCCCTTCAGGATTTGGTACATAACACTCAGCAGGTCAGTAATCATTCCTTAAAATGCGGCTATGATGCACTGGAGGCTTCCTTTAGATCAGCTATGACTGGTACAGTGATCAGAAGGCATGCATGGTTAAAAGAGCAATCCTTATCAGACCATGTAAAGTCAAAGCTCCTAGATGCTCCCATGGAGAAACAGTTTGTTTTGCTCCCCTGCACAGCAAGTGTTAAAGAAGGTGGAAGAAAAAGCAAAATCTGTCCAAACAGTCAAGGATTTCTTACAGGTCCAGCCTCCGAGGTTTAGTAGAAATTGGCCTTTGAAGAATTGGTCCTTTCCAGATACAACCAGAGCACAGAGAGGCAGAAATAGGCGCCCAAGAGGCAGAGGTCAATCCAGAGGTGCCTACAGGGGACGTCAGTGGCAGCCTAACAACCAGAGAAGTACTGCCACAGATCCAGCTACTACCACTTCCACAGGACAGTCAGTGACTTGGCTCTGATACCGCCTACCAGGGAACAACTGGAAGCACCCTTAGGCGGAAAGCTAGCCTTATTTTTAGTAAACTGGCATTACATTACAGGAGACAAATGGATTTTACAGACAATAGACAAAGGTTACATGTTTCACTTCCATACTCTACCAAGGAAGAGAGGAATGCCAAACCTACCAACAAACCAAAAAACAAACGCTCTAGGACAAATCAACCACTTACTAAGGATGAGAGCTATAGAAAAGGTACCGTCTATGGAACAAGGACAAGGATTTTATTCCAGACTTTTCCTGGTACCAAGAAAAGAAAACCAGTGGAGACCTATTCTCGACCTGTCCGCTCTGAACACCTCTCATTGTTCCAAAATTCAAAATGCTGACCCTACAGCAACTTCTTCCCATGCTGGGCAAGGGGTCTTGGCTGGTGACTCTAGATCTCAAGGAGGCATACCTGCACGTCCCTATATGACCAGATTGCAGAAGATACCTCAGATTTCTTGCAGGATCAGAGCATTATCAATTCTCAGCATTGCCCTTTGGCTTATCTACTGCGTCCAGAGTATTCACGAAATGTCTGGCATCAGTAATTGCTCATTGCAGGCTTCAGGGAATTCAAATTTATCCATACCTGGACGACTGCCTGATACAAGCAGACAACAAAATCAAATTAACAAAAGATTTGGAAAAGGTCATTCACCTACTGCAAGCCCTGGGATACACAGTCAACATAAAAAAGTCAAGGCTGGTACCATCCCAAAGGATAACATTCTTGGGTGCAGAACTGGACACATCAAATCAAAGGGCATTTCTCACAGCAGAAAAGCAAAAGCAACTGCCACTCTATTTCATGGCATTAACAGCGCAGAACCAGCTTACAGCAAGGAAAGTCCTGCAAGCTCTGGGTTACATGGCATCCTGCATAATATTGATTCCACATGCCAGACTACATATGAGGAAGTTGCAATGGTACCTAAGGAATTTATGGTCTCAGCACAAGCACAGCCTAGAAACCCAAATTCCAATAATTCCATGCCTGAAGCAAGAATTCCTGTGGTGGGCTCAGGCCTGTCAGTTGAACAAAGGACTGCCTTTCCACAGCCCTCACCCAAGCCAGACTATCACCATGGACGCCTCGGACTTCGGTTGGGGGGCACACATGGTGGACAAGTGTATACAAGGCCTATGGACACAAGACCAGCTGAACCTACACAAATCAAAAAGAGATGCTGGCAGTGAAGCAGGCAATTCAGACATTCAGACAGTTTCTTCAACAAGGTCATTTGCTGATGAGGACGGACAACACCACAGTTATGTGGTATATCAACAAACAGGGAGGCACACATTCATATCCTCTATGCCGGATGGCAATGGACCTGTGGAATGTGGCCCTGAACCTCAACATACAGCTACAGGCCATATTTGTGCCAGGAAAAGAAAATTTACTAGCAGACACCTTAAGCAGAACTACCACGGATGCCCACGAATGGATGCTGCATCCAGACATCTTCAAATCCATTACAAAGAAATGGGGGCTACCAGAAATAGACCTGTTCGCATCCCCACACAACCAACAATTGAGGAAATTCTGCACAAGGACATACCACCCACTTGCTTGGAAGGTGGACTCCCTATCCTTCAGTTGGGAAAACCTGACAGCATATGCATTCCCACCTCTTCCTTTGATGCACAAAGTGCTACTGAAGATCAAAGATGATCACCCAAGGATCATCCTGATAGCTCCAGACTGGCCGAGGCAGCATTGGTACCCGCTACTGAGGAGCATGTCTCGGACACACGCATGGCCTCTACCTCTAGATGTCCTTCATGGATGCATCTGCAGTCATAACAAGTGGGTTGTCCTGTCGTCAGGCAGCCCTGCAGTCGGCCGGATTCCAAAGTCCGGGTCCGCTTCGCTGATGTCGACTTCACCCGCGTAATCTCTGTTGGCCGGGTATAAAAGCATCAGCCGACGCCATTTTCCTCAGTCTTTCTTGCGGCGTGGCGGAAGCAGAAGCTGTTCAAGTGCCGGTCGGTCGGATCCAGAGATTACTTCTACCGAATACTACAAGACTTCTAAAGCTAAGTACCCGTTGGGGACTCTTTCTTGCCTCAGCCGATGTCAGAAAAAGTTAACAATTGTTTAACCTGTGGGAAACAAATACCTCATAAAGATTTCCACTCTTACTGTCTGCCTTGTTTAGGCCCAGCCCACGACGTAGCAGCCTGTTCGCCTGTGCCTCCTTCAACCGGCGAACGGCTTAGGCGTCGGTCGGAGTTTGCAGAACAGTTTTTCGGTTCTGTTTTTGCGTACATTATGCCGTCGGATCCTCCGACTACCCAATCTACCAAAAAACGCAAAGATAAAGACCGACACTCGCGGTCCGCGGTTTCGGCCGAAACCACGGTAAAGCAAACATGAGTGTCTCGGTTTCGGCTGAAACCGAGAAAACTGATCAAAATACAGCTGAACCTATTCTTACAACTGAGGCCCCTGCTACAACTCTTGAATCGACCTCAGAAATTCTACCCACTACGGTGGTTGACTTATCAGACACCATCCCCTTGGATGTCTCTAGAACAACTTCAAGATCCTGCATCCAAACTTGAAAACACTGCAGTTAGCTGCTTGGAATCTTACATAAAACAAAATAACCCAGGTTAATCTCAGAGGGTTAAAGACATTATCCTGGAGGCTCGCAGACCCTCCACAAGGAAAACTTATTCAGCAAAATGGAAAAGATACCTCATTTGGAGTGCAGCAAAAGGAGAAAATGTATCATTGGCAAACATAGCTAACATCCTGGAATATTTAGCAGAGCTTTTCCACAATGGCCTGTCTTACTCCTCCATTAAGATTCATGCATCAGCAATTTCAGCAGAATACAACATGGATCCTCCAGTCTTCTCTCATCCTCCTCTCAGGCAGTTTCTGAGAGGAATTAAAAATGTAAAGCCTCCAAGGAAGCCACCTTTGCCTACATGGTTCCTGAACTTTGTGCTAGAAAAGTTAACACTTCCCCCTTTTGAACCAGCAGCAAAAGCAGAATTACAGTTCTTATCTTGGAAAACTGTTTTCCTGCTTGCAATCACCTCAGCAAGATGGGTTTCTGAATTACAGGCATTAATGGCAGTACAACCCTTCCTTATCTTCCATCAGGATAGAGTGTCCTTGAGAACTAACCCTACTTTTATGCCAAAGGTGGTCTCCAGGGTATCATTGAACCAAGCAATCCACCTACCAACATTCTTCCCCAACCCATAGAACAGGGGGGAAAGACAACTGCATACCTTGGATGTGCACAGGCAATTGCGCTACTACCTGGACAGAACCAAGAACAATAGAAAAACTGACCAGCTTCTGGTAGCATATGCAACAGGAATGGAAGGAAAAGCAATTTCAAAACAGACAATCTCAAAATGGATAGGAAATTGCATTAGATTTTGTTCTTTTCATGGAAAGACAACTCCAGAAAACATCAGACCTCACTCCACAAGGGCTACAGCCACTACTACAGCTTACTTACTAGGAGTGGCTACCAAAGACATTTTAGAGGCTGCTACTTGGAGCTCCGTGCATACATTTGCCAAGCATTATAATCTACCTTTATACTCCAGATCCCGAGCAGGTTTTGCCACTGCTGTTTTGCAAGGGATCTTAACTACACCATAATCTTCTTAGTGCCTCCTCCCCCAGTTTGGCTATGGTATTCTACCCATTTGTTAGGACTGCAGATGCATCCTTGAAGGACATAGTACAGTTTTGTACCTACCATAAATGTAGATGTCCGAGAGGTATGCATCTGCAGTCAGGATTACCCACCCTCCTTCCCCTCTGTGGTACTCCTAGGGTATTTGCCCATCTTGTAGCTAGCTGGGGGAATCTATTATGGTGTATTTGTTTGTATATATATATGTATATACATGTTTATTTTTGTTGGCTCTCTACTGTTTGGAATCATTTGCATTTATCCAAATTTAGCCTTCCTAGAGGGCACCTGGCATCTGGGGCAAGAAACACTGAGGAAAATGGCGTCGGCTGATGCCTTTATACCCAATTGACAGCAGCTATGACGTCGGGTGAAGTGCGACATCAGCAGAGGCCAGACCCAGACTTTGGAATCCGGACGACCGAAGGGCTGCCTGAGGCAGGACAACCCATTTGTTAGGACTGCAGATGCATACCTCTCGGACATCTACATTTATGGTAGGTACAAAACTGTACTTTGTGTTCTTGACAGCTTTGTGTCTGAGTCTGGAGCTGCTGGCTGTGGCTCTACCCTTTCTTGAAAAGCAGGTGATTGGGGGGAGTACAGTTACCTCCAGTCTGTCTTTGTTTCCTTTGGATTAATGGTTTTGTACATCATCTTAGGACATTCTCTTATACATGACTATATTCTGACTTTGACTAAACTGAGATCAGCTTGCTGATAAGTCACTGGAGTTCATATTGGCTGCATTTTTTTTTCTCGCCAGGGTTATGCAGTGATCAGATTTCAAATTTGTATTTTAATCTAGTTTTACTGACTTTGCTCATTGTGGCTATAATGTAGTGATGGTAGTTTTTCTGCGCTTTGTTTAGGGCCTGGATTACGAAACCACACCAGTATACACTTTGCTGATTTCCGCTGAGAACGAAGCAAGCTTCTCTATTGCATTGACTCCTTCCACAGCCACAGTTACTGTGTTTGTGTTGGATCAGAATGAAGCACCAATATTTAATCCGAAGGAGAAGACTGAGCAGCTGAGAGAAGACCACCCAGTGAGGAGGGTCATATCGACTTACACAGCCACTGACCCAGACAAGGGGCAAAAGCAAGTAATAAGGTAAGCAGTACAATGAGGAATTCCAGTTGAAATATATTTGAAATGCGCCTCACGTCTCCACTTAAGTGAGACTTGTAGGATTGTCCTGCAGTACACAACTGTCACTTTTGTACTAGGGCTCTTTCCAGTGCTTGCATGATTGCATATTGATGCCATTAGGTCTTATTTAAAGTTTGTAATCTGCTGCTTAGGATTGCCATAACTGTTGAATTTTCTTTCCATGTAGTGTAGGGAATCCAGTATGTCAAGCGTACTGCAGGTGTACAGAGTGAGGTTTGACAAGTGGCACCTACAGTACATTGATTTCATGTCATAAACCAGACTCCAAGCTAAAAGATGCAGGGAAATGAAATCTGTACTGATGTCCTTCATGGATGCATCTGCAGTCATAACAAGTGGGTTGTCCTGTCGTCAGGCAGCCCTGCAGTCGGCCGGATTCCAAAGTCCGGGTCCGGCTTCGGCTGATGTCGCACTCCACCCGACGTCATCTCTGTTGGTCTTCGGGTATAAAAGCATCAGCCGACGCCATTTTCCTCAGTCTTTCTTGCCGCGTGCCCAAGCAGAAGCTGGTGGCAAGTGCCAGTCGGTCGGATCCAGAGATTACTTCTACCGAATACTACTTCAAGACTTCTAAAGCTAAGTACCCGTTGGGGACTCTTTCTTGCCTCAGCCGATGTCAGAAAAAGTTAACAATTGTTTAACCTGTGGGAAACAAATACCTCATAAAGATTTCCACTCTTACTGTCTGCCTTGTTTAGGCCCAGCCCACGCGTAGCAGCCTGTTCGCCTGTGCTCTTTCAACCGACAACGCTTAGGCGTCGGTCGGAGTTTGCAGAACAGTTTTTCGGTTCTGATTTTGCGTACATTATGCTGTCTGATCCTCCGACTACCCCCAAAAAACGCAAAGATAAAGACCGACACTCGCGGTCCGCGGTTTCGGCCGAAACCACGGTAAAGCAAACGAGTGTCTCGGTTTCGCGAAACCGAGAAAACTGCTCAAAGTACAGCTGAACCTATTCTTACAACTGAGGCCCCTGCTACAACTCTTGAATCGACCTCAGAAATTTTACCCACTACGGTGGTTGACTTATCAGACACCATCCCCTTGGATGTCTCTACCCCAGCACGTGGTGCTGCTAGGCCTCCAGCTGCCATGTCCATTAAGGCCTTCGCCAGGGCTAAAGCAGCCAAGACTACTAAAACAGTGCCTGTTAAACCCCCCACATCCAGGCCCTCTTCTACTTCTCAAATGCTTTCTTTGGCAGAAGATTTAATTTCTTTAATTAGAGGATCTCAATCTCACCCAGACAGGGCCTCTCAGCCCCCAGAGAAGAGACCTAGGGCAGAGCCGCCTGAGCCAGTGTCTTCTGATGATTCTGCTGATGAATCAGACATAACTGACCAGCCTGAGGCTCCCTTCTCCAATTTTGAAGATTCTGATGCTGAAGAATCCATTCCAGCTGCTTCCCCACCAGAAGAATTCTCCTTTGGGAAACCTTGCATGCCATGCGAGAACAGTTCCAATGGCAGCAACAGGATTTTTCAGACTCAGAACAAGACTTAGGACCTTTCTGCACCTCCCACAGCACAGGCCCTTAGCTATACCTCCTGTTCTCTCTGTGGTGGATGATGCTTTCAATGATGTTTGCTCCGCTCCAGATTCTTTACCCCAGCCCCTGCCAAACCAGACAGATTTTACAGGGTGCCAGATACTCATCACCACCTTTACAAGGCCCCACTTGCAGACCCAGAAACTATATCCCAGGGTCCCAAGGCAGTAGCAGCGACCACAGCTAAAACCCTATTCCTTCTGAAAGGGAAGCAAGGTCACTAGACAGATGGGGTAAAAGGTCTACACTTCAGCTACTCTCTCAGCTAGAGCTTTAAACTGTCAGTTTCACATGATACAATACCAAGAGTTTATGCTTGATCAGTTAACTAAAAACTAACCACTGATGAATCTCTTGATAAGAAATATGTATTAGAGATGGTAAATAACATACAACAGGTTAGCAACCATTCCTTAAAATGTGGCTATGATGCACTGGAGGCTTCATTTAGATCAGCCATGACAGGCACAGTGATAAGAAGGCATGCATGGCTAAAGGAACAAGCTTTACCGGATCATGTTAAAGCTAAGTTGCTAGATGCTCCTATGGACAAGACAAGTTTGTTTGGTACACCTGCCCAGCAGGTTATGAAGAAAATGGAAGAAAAGGCAAAATCTGTTCAAACTGTTAAAGATTTCTTGCAGGTTCAACCCCAAGGTTTAGCAGGAACTGGCCTGCCAAAATTGGTCCTTTCCTGACTCCACAAAATTTCAAAGGGGCAGGAATAGACGTTCCAGAGGCAGAAACCAATCCAGAGGAGGTGCCTACAGAGGACGACAGTGGCAAGGTAACAACAGAGGCACAGACACAGCCACTGCCACTACATCAGCACAACCACAGTGACTTAATCCTAAATCCGCCTACCAGGGAACAAATAGCAGCTCCTCTAGGCGGAAAGTTAACCTTATTTTCAAAGAACTGGCACTACATAACAAAAGACAAGTGGATTTTACAAACCATAGATCAAGGTTACCGGTTTCACTTCCACACTTTACCAGTCAAAGAGGAATGCCAAATCTACCTCCAAATCAAAAACAGAGGCTCTACGCCAGATAATGGAGTTAGCAAACATGAGAGCTGTGGAAAGAGTGCCAACAGCAGAACAAGGAAAGGGGTTCTACTCCAGACTATTCCTAGTTCCAAGAAAGGAAAAAGTTGGAGACCAATTCTCGACCTGTCCACCTTAAATACATACATCATTGTCCCAAAATTCAAAATGCTGACCCTACAGCAACTTCTTCCCATGCTGGGCAAGGAGTCTTGGCTGGTAACTCTAGATCTCAAGGAGGCATACCTGCACGTCCCCATTCGACCAATCTGCAGAAGATACCTCAGATTTCTTGCAGGATCAGAGCACTATCAATTCTCAGCATTGCCCTTTGGCTTATCTACTGCGCCCAGAGTATTCACAAAATGCCTGGCATCAGTAATCGCCATTGCAGACTACAGGGAATTCAAATTTACCCATACCTGGACGACTGCCTGCTACAAGGGGACAACAAAAGCAAGCTGACAACAGATTTACAAAGGGTCATTTACTTGCTACAAGGACTGGGATACACAGTCAATTTACAAAAGTCAAGGCTGATACCATCCCAAACAAGGACATTCTTGGCTGAATTGGACACAGTACAACAAATGGCATTCCTGACTACAGAAAAACAAAAGAACTTCCTCTTTACTTCTTGGCACTAACAAAACTGAACAAGTTAACAGCAAGAAAAGTTCTGCAGGCCTTGGGCTTCATGGCATCATGCATAATCTTGGTCCCATTTGCCAGACTACATATGAGGAAACTACAGTGGTACCTAAAGAATTTATGGTCCCAACACAGACACAGTCTAGAAACAGAAATCCCACTAATTCCATGCTTAAAACAGGAGTTCCTATGGTGGGCTCAGGCATGCCAGTCAAACCCAGGCCTACCCTTTCGCAGATGTCAACCAAGCCAGACCATCACAACAGACGCTTCAGACCTAGGATGGGGGGCCCACATGCTGGACAAATGCGTGCAAGGATTGTGGACACAGGATCAACTTCACCTGCACATCAATCTAAAAGAAATGCTGGCAGTAAAACTGGCAATCCAAAAGTTCAAACCATTTCTCAGAGGGCCAGTTGATAAGGACAGACAACACCACAGTCATGTGGTACATCAACAAACAGGGAGGCACTCATTCATACCCCCTATGCAGAATGACCTTGGAGCTGTGGACCCTGGCACTCAGCTACAACATTCAGTTACAGGCAATATTTGTACCGGGAAAGACAATACTCTAGCAGACATATTAAGCAGAACCACTGGATGCCCACGAATGGAAGCTGCACCCGACATCTTCAAGACCATCTCGAAGAAATGGGGAATGCCACAGATAGACCTATTCGCATCACCTCTCAATCACCAGCTCAAAAAATTCTGCACAAGGACATTCCACCCACTAGCATGGAAAGTGGACTCACTCTCCTTCAACTGGAAAGGCCTAACAGCATATGCATTCCCACCTCTTCCTTTGATACACAAGGTACTACTAAAAATCAAGGAAGAACGTCCAAGGATAATCCTGATAGCTCCAAACTGGCCAAGACAACACTGGTACCCACTACTGAAGAGCATGTCTCGGAACAATATGTGGCCAATACCCCTGATGCCTTTGATAACTCAGAACAACTACAGCATCATACATCCAAACCTAAAAACGCTGCAACTGACTGCATGGAACATCACATAGCAGCAGCTAATCCAGAACTTTCCCAAAGAGTTAAAGACATTATTCTTGAAGCACACAGACCTTCAACAAGAAGGAACTATGCTGGAAAATGGAAAAGGTTTGTCATTTGGAGTACGGAAAGAGGAAAAGATGTGTCAAACATAGATATGCCTAACATTCTGGAGTATCTGGCCGAACTTCTTCATTCAGGCCTGTCCTACTCCTCCATCAAGATACATGCATCAGCTATTTCAGCAGAATACAGCTTTGATCCACCTGTTTTTCGCACCCTTTGCTCAGGCAGTTCCTCAGAGGAATCAAGAATGTAAAACCTCCAAGGAAACCACCATTACCAGCTTGGGATTTAAACTTTGTGCTAGAAAAGTTGACACTATCACCCTTTGAACCAGCAGCAACAGCAGACCTACAACACCTGTCATGGAAAACTGCTTTCCTACTGGCAATTACTTCAGCAAGGAGGGTTTCAGAACTACAGGCCTTAATGGCAGTGCAACCCTTCCTAATCTTCCACCAAGATAGAGTGTCCATGAGGACTAATCCTACATTTATGCCCAAGGTGGTATCCAGAGTGTCTTTAAACCAGGCAATCCACCTACCTACCTTCTTTCCCAACCCACAAAACAGAGGGAAAGAATACTGCATACCTTGGATGTACATAGACAGCTACGCTACTACTTGGACAGAACAAAAAATAGCAGAAAGACTGACCAACTTTTGTAGCCTATGCAACAGGAAGGGAAGGAAAAGCTATTTCCAAACAGACAATCTCCAAATGGATAGGAAATTGCATACGATACTGTTACTCCTTCCATGGAAAACCAATTCCACAGAACATAAGACCTCATTCTACAAGGGCAACAGCCACTACCACAGCCTTCTTACGAGGAGTGGCAACCAAAGACATTATTGAGGCGGCTACTTGGACCTCCGTGCATACATTTGCCAAGCATTATAATTTGCCTCTATATTCCAGATCCCGAGCAGGGTTTGCCACTGCTGTACTGCAAGGGATCCTAAACACACCATAATCTACTTTTATCCTCCTCCCTAGTTGGCTATGGTATTCTACCCACTTGTTATGACTGCAGATGCATCCATGAAGGACATAGTACAGTTTTGTACCTACCATAAATGTAGATGTCCGAACTGGATAGCATCTGCAGTCAGGATTACCCTCCCTCCTTCCCTCTGTGGTACTCCTAGGGTGTTTACCCTCCTAATAGCTAGCTGTTGGGGAGTCTTTATGGTGTATTTGTTTGTATATATGTACATATATGCTTATTGTTGTGTTTACCTCTATCTATTTGGAAACATTGGCATCTATCCAAATTTTTAGCCTGCAAGAGGGCTACTGGCATCTGGGGCAAGAAACACTGAGGAAAATGGCGTCGGCTGATGCTTTTATACCCGAAGACCAACAGAGATGACGTCGGGTGGAGTGCGACATCAGCCGAAGCCGGACCCGGACTTTGGAATCCGGCCGACTGCAGGGCTGCCTGACGACAGGACAACCCACTTGTTATGACTGCAGATGCTATCCAGTTCGGACATCTACATTTATGGTAGGTACAAAACTGTACTTTCTACTTCAATGTCTGTGTTTTTAGGAATCTGTGCTGTTCTACTTCAGTGTCTATTTTAGTGTTTTTAGGAATCTGTGCTGTTCTACTTCAGTGTCTATTTTAGTGTTTTTAGGAATCTGTGCTGTTCTAATTCAGTGTCTATTTCAGTGTGTTTAGGAATCTGCATTATGCACAGCTTTCTGTTTTGCAAGTGAGTGTACCTGTTTCAGAAGAGTGATGCACTACATTCCCAGGCATGTATTACATTTCTGCGCATCCACACAGCAAGCTCTTTGTAAGAGTTGCTGATATGTCTGAACATGATTTGTCCTCTAGTTCCCTGTTATCTTGATCGAAGGATGTTTAAAACTGATCATTTAATTGTTCACATTTCTCTGACCATTCCAGGACCTCTGCTGTTTAGGTTTTACAGGGAGCTTGCATGCAGTTAATCTTAGGATCATAGGAGGTTACTAGGCTATTGGCCCCGAGGCTCTTATAAGCTTAGCCAAGAATTTAGCCCATGTTTAGACATGTCAGCACCCAAAGCCCCTGTCCAGCAGGGACACGTGAAATCCTAGCTGTGTATTTTTTGTTCCCCATCCAGTTATCCAGGTTGCGCTTAAAAGGGATAATGAGGTACTCTGACATGGAGGCGGAGTCTCTGGGGGACAAATTTTGGGGGACAAACTACTCATTCATGTGAAGCAAAGCTCCACATTAGTCCTCTTTAAGAAAAATCTTGACAACTTGATGGGAAGTAGAAAATTCACCCCAGGGATCACTTCTGCAGCACTGCTTGACAGGGGCACAGTAAAATTATCTTAGGTTCCCTGGCTTTCACCACCCATCTGGCTAGGCTTATATAGGCCCCAGGGCCAATAACCTAGTACCTACCTATGAACCTAAATCTGTCCCACCAAGTCGTATTGATATCACAGACCAGGTTGAGACCCTGCTTACGGGTTGCTTGAGTGTAGCTTGACTTGTGGCTATGCAGCAGTCCCATCAAGGTGAAGTCTGAGATTGCTTTGTATGCCAGACAGAGGCCACTTCTGAGGAGTCTGTATGAAACTGTGTAGAGAGGGGGGTTTTAGCCTGTTTGTGTAGGGTAGATGTTTGAGACCCTGGATTCTCATGGTGAGGAACCTCTAGTCTGTCCAGCTGCTGCATGTGCTTTGCGAGGTACATGCCAAAGGGGGACATTGTACTCTGCCCTTGTAACTGAAGAATGCAGTGATATTTCAGACCAGTGACACGTACACTGCATTCTTACTTGGGTGGATGAACACAAGGTTGCTTTGATTTTTGTCAAACGAGTCTGTGGTTGTAGGAGTCTGACATGGAGTTGCATTGCACGTTTGTCATATACTTTACCTTATGAGCAAACATGAGGTTATACAAATGTTCTGTTACAATCAAATGTTTAGTTTTATCAGAAATGCAATAATTAGGCATATGAAACTGAGTTGGATGGGTAGAATTGTTAGAGATTCCATGAATTCCAAAAAATGCCACGTTTTTAGATGGCAATGTTTGCCAAACTTTCTACATAACATAGAAGGGTATTTAGCATGTTTCAGAGGAGAAATCCATACTGATGGAGAGGTAATCAGACTGTAGTGGGGAAACTGAAAGCATTTGTTTCTAGATCGGAAAAAAATGAGAAATTAAAAGATGTACTTTATTCCTAGCCAGTGGAAGAGTGTGATGAGACTCATTGTCATGTTTCATCTGTGTCATTGGTTTGAGTTAGAGTTTTTGTTAAATTAAATAAAAATAAAACGAAAAACTGGCATTAGCTCTGCTGGTGAGAATACAGTACCACGTTGTGGCACAATTAACGGGGAGGCACTCCTTTCCCTTGTGTCACAGGACCCATGCATACACACAAAGGAGGTCAAATGGATCCTCTTGGCCCAGTCTCTACCAGGTATGTAAAATTGGTTGGCAGATTTACTTAACTAGCAGTTATCTCATGAGTGGATGCTCGAGGAATGCACAAATGGGGTGTGTCAGAAGTAAGTACTTCTGGCTTGGAGCAGCCTCTGTGGAGCTTTAATTTTACTGAAGGGTTTCTTGCAGAAGAGTCTGGAAAATGGTTGCCCTCTGTTTTTATGCTGGACAGGTTTATTTGTATCCTTTTCTCTCACTTGTACCCAGGTGTGGCAGTCAGGGAGGGCTGACCAAGGATGATCCTGCTAGCGCTGCTCTGGCCCAGGCAGTACTGGATGTCCTTCAAGGATGCATCTGCAGTCCTAACAAATGGGTTGTCCTGGCCTCAGGCAGCCCTTCGGTCGGCCGGATTCCAAAGTCTGGGTCTGGCCTCGGCTGATGTCGCACTTCACCCGACGTCATAGCTGCAGTTCAGCGGGTATAAAGGCATCAGCTGATGCCATTTTCCTCAGTCTTTCTTGCCGCGTGGCGCCCGAAGCAGAAGCTGTTAGCAAGTGCAGGTCGGTCAGAACCAGAGATTGCTACTACCGAAGACTTCTAAAAAGCTAAGTACCCCGTTGGGGACTCTTTCTTGCCTCAGCCGATGTCAGAAAAAGTGAATAACTGTTTAACTTGTGGGAAACAAATACCTCATAAAGATTTCCACTCTTACTGCCTACCTTGTTTAGACCCAGACCACGACGTAGCAGCTTGTCTAGCCTGTGCTTCCTTCAACCGACGGGACACTTAAGACGTCGGTCGGAGTTTGCAGAGGAGATTTTCGGCTCCGCTTTTGCTTATATCATGCCGTCGGAGACTCAGACTTCACATTTAGCTAAAAAGCATAAGGAAAAGGACAGACACTCGCGGTCCGCGGTTTCGGCCGAAAACCGCGGTTAAGCCAACCGCAAGTGTCTCTGTTTCGGCTGAAACAGAGTCCTCTGTTCTTCCTTCAGCCGAAAGCATACCTCCTACTACGGAGGCCTCTTCCAGCATGGCTGAATCTGCTACGGAAAATCCACCTGCTCTTACAGTTTCTCAGGATTTGTCAGATACTATCCCCTTAGATGTATCTTCTCCTGCACGTGGAGCTGCTAGGCCCCCTGCATCCATGTCAATTAAGGCTTTTGCCAGGGCCAAAGCCGCTAAATCTTCAAAGGCCGTTCCTGCTAAAACCCCCTCTCACAGGCCTAGCACTAATACTCAAATGCTTAGTCTAGCAGAGGATCTCATTTCTTTGATCAGGGGAACCCAGTCTCACCCTGACAGGGCCTGTCACCCACCTCCAGAGAAGAGGCCTAGAGCAGAGCCCCCTGAGCCAGTTTCTTCAGATTACTCCTCTGATTCAGAAAATACAAATCCTCCAGAAGGCCCTTATTCTCCATATGAGGACTCGGATGCAGAGGATTCCATACCTTCTGCCTCTCCTCCTGAGGAATTTTCTTTTGGGGAAACCTTGCATGTTATGAGGGAACAATTTCAATGGCAGGGCCAGGATTTTTCAGACTCTAGGAAAAGGCTTAGGACCTTTTTACATTTACCACAGCATAGGCCTTTAGCTATTCCTCCAGTACTTAGTTGTGGATGATGCATTTAATGATGCTTGTACTGCCCCTGACTCACTGCCTCCGGCCCCTGCTAAGCCCGACAGATACTACAGGGTTCCGGACACACATTATCATTTGTATAAGGCTCCTATAGCAGATCCTGAAACTATTTCACAGGGCCCCAAAGCTGTAGCAGCTGCCTCTGCCAAAAAACCCCTCCCCTCTGAAAGAGAATCTAGGGCATTGGAGAGATGGGGTAAAAAAGTTTATACTTCTGCTACTCTTTCGGCTAGGGCCTTAAACTGTCAATTCCACATGATTCAGTATCAGGAGTTTGTTAGATCAGCTCACTAAAAAACTGTCCTCGCCTGAGCCTTTAAGACCGCAAGTCCCTTCAGGATTTGGTGCATAACACTCAGCAGGTCAGTAATCATTCCTTAAAATGCGGCTATGATGCACTGGAGGCTTCCTTCAGATCAGCTATGACTGGTACAGTGATCAGAAGGCATGCATGGTTAAAAGAGCAATCCTTACCAGACCATGTAAAGTCTAAGCTACTAGATGCTCCCATGGAAAAGCACAGTTTGTTTGGTTCCCCTGCACAGCAAGTGTTGAAGGTGGAAGAAAAAGCTAAATCTGTCCAGACAGTCAAGGATTTCTTACAATTCCAGCCTCCGAGATTTAGTAGGAACTGGCCTTCCAAGAATTGGTCCTTTCCAGAAACCACCAGAGCACAGAGAAGCAGAAATAGACGCCCTAGAGGCGGAGGTCAATCCAGAGGTGCCTACAGGGGATGTCAGTGGCAGCCTAACAGCCAGAGAAGTACTGCCACAGATCCAGCCACTACCACTTCCACAGGACAATCACAGTGACTTGGCTCTGAAACCGCCTACCAGGGAACAACTGGGAGCACCCTTAGGCGGAAAGCTAGCCTTATTTTCAGTAAATTGGCATTACATTACAGGAGACAAATGGATTTTACAGACAATAGACAAAGGCTACAGGTTTCACTTCCATACTCTTCCAAGGAAGAGAGGAATGCCAAACCTACCTCCAAACCAAAGGACAAACGCTCTACAGCAAATAGACCACTTACTAAGGATGAGAGCTATAGAAAAGGTACCGGCTATGGAACAAGGACAAGGATTTTATTCAAGGCTTTTCCTGGTACCAAGAAAGGAGAACCAATGGAGACCTATCCTCGACCTGTCCGCTCTAAACACATCTCATTGTTCCAAAATTCAAGATGCTGACCCTACAGCAACTTCTTCCCATGCTGGGCAAGGAGTCTTGGCTGGTGACTCTGGATCTCAAGGAGGCATACCTGCACATCCCCATACGACCAAATTGCAGAAGATACCTCAGATTTCTTGCAGGATCAGAGCATTATCAATTCTCAGCATTGCCTTTTGGCTTATCTACTGCGCCCAGAGTATTCACAAAATGCCTGGCATCAGTAATTGCTCATTGCAGGCTTCAGGGAATTCAAATTTATCCATACCTGGACGACTGCCTGTTACAAGCGGACAGCAAGGACAAATTAACAAAAGATTTGAAAAAGGTTATTCACCTGCTGCAAACCCTGGGATACACAGTCAACACAAAAAAGTCAAGGCTGATACCATCCCAAAGGATAACCTTCTTGGGTGCAGAACTGGACACATCAAACCAGATGGCATTCCTCACAGCAGAAAAACAGAAGCAGCTACCACTCTATTTCATGGCATTGACAACGCAGAACCAGCTTACAGCAAGGAAAATACTGCAAGCCCTGGGCTACATGGCATCCTGCATAATATTAATTCCACTTGCCAGACTACATATGAGGAAGTTGCAATGGTACCTGAGGAATTTATGGTCTCAGCACAAGCACAGCCTAGAAACCCAAATTCCAATAATTCCATGCCTGAAACAAGAATTCCAGTGGTGGGCCCAGGCCTGTCAATTGAACAAAGGACTGCCCTTCCACAGGCCTCACCCAAGCCAGACTATCACCACGGACGCCTCAGACCTCGGTTGGGGGGCACACATGGTGGACAAGTGCATACAAGGCTTATGGACTCAAGACCAGATGAACCTACACATAAATCAAAAAGAGATGCTGGCAGTAAAACAGGCAATTCAGACATTCAGACCATTCCTTCAACAGGGTCATTTGCTGATAAGGATGGACAGCACCACAGTTATGTGGTATATCAACAAGCAGGGAGGCACACATTCTTATTCTCTATGCCGGATGGCAATGGACCTCTGGAATTTGGCCCTGAGCTTCAACATTCAGCTCCAGGCCATATTTGTGCCAGGAAAAGAAAATATACTAGCAGACATCTTAAGCAGAACCACCATGGATGCCCACGAATGGATGCTGCATCCAGACATCTTCAGAACCATCACAAGGAAATGGGGACTGCCAGAAATAGACCTGTTCGCGTCCCCACACAACCACCAATTGAAGAAATTCTGCACAAGGACATACCACCCACTTGCTTGGAGGGTGGACTCCCTATCCTTCAGTTGGGAAAACCTGACAGCATATGCATTCCCACCTCTTCCTTTGATGCACAAAGTGCTGCTGAAGATCAAAGATCACCCGAGGATCATCTTGATAGCTCGACTGGCCGAGACCACATTGGTACCCACTACTGAGGAGTATGTCCCGAGAACTCGCATGGCCTCTACCCCTACTACCTCTACTGCTAACACAGAACAACTTCAAAATCCTGCATCCAAACTTGAAAACACTGCAACTAGCTGCTTGGAACATTATATAAGGCAAAATAACCCAGATTTATCTCAAAGGGTTAAAGACATTATCTTGGAGGCTCGCAGACCCTCAACAAGGAAAACTTATTCAGCAAAATGGAAAAGATGTCTCATCTGGAGTGCAACAAAAGGAGTAGATGCATCATTGGCAAACATAGCTAACATCCTGGAATACTTAGCAGAGCTTTTCCACAATGGTCTGTCTTACTCCTCCATTAAGATTCATGCATCGGCAATTTCAGCAGAATACAACATGGATCCTCCAGTCTTTTCTCAACCTCTACTCAGGCAGTTTCTCAGAAGAATTAAAAATGTAAAGCCACCAAGGAAACCACCATTGCCTACATGGGACTTGAACTTTGTGTTAGAAAAGTTAACACTTCCCCCTTTTGAACCAGCAGCAACAGAAGAATTACAGTACTTATCTTGGAAAACTGCATTCCTGCTTGCAATCACTTCAGCTAGAAGGGTTTCTGAATTACAGGCATTAATGGCAGTACAACCCTTCCTTATCTTCCATCAGGATAGTGTCCATGAGAACTAATCCTACCTTTATGCCAAAGGTGGTCTCCAGGGTATCATTAAACCAAGCAATACACCTACCAACATTCTTCCCCAACCCACAGAACAGGGGGGAAAGATTGCTGCATACTTTGGATGTACACAGACAATTGCGCTACTTACCTGGACAGAACCAAGAACAATAGAAAAACTGACCAGCTTCTGGTAGCATATGCAACAGGAATGGAAGGAAAAGCAATTTCAAAACAGACAATCTCAAAATGGATAGGAAATTGCATTAGATTTTGTTACTCTTTTCATGGAAAGACAACTCCAGAAAACATCAGACCTCACTCCACAAGGGCTACAGCCACTACTACAGCTTTCTTACGAGGAGTGGCTACCAAAGACATTTTAGAGGCTGCTACTTGGAGCTCCGTGCATACATTTGCCAAGCATTATAATCTACCTTTATACTCCAGATCCCGAGCAGGTTTTGCCACTGCTGTTTTGCAAGGGATCTTAACTACACCATAAACTTAGTGCCTCCTTAGTGCCTCCTCCCCCAGTTTGGCTATGGTATTCTACCCATTTGTTAGGACTGCAGATGCATCCTTGAAGGACATAGTACAGTTTTGTACCTACCATAAATGTAGATGTCCGAGAGGTATGCATCTGCAGTCAGGATTACCCACCCTCCTTCCCCTCTGTGGTACTCCTAGGGTAATTGCCCATCTTGTATCTAGCTGGGGGAATCTATTATGGTGCATTTGTTTGTATATATGTATATACATGTTTATTTCTATTTGCTCTCTATTGTTTGGAAATATTTGCATTTATCCAAATTTGGCCTTCCTAGAGGGCACCTGGCATCTGGGGCAAGAAACACTGAGGAAAATGGCGTCGGCTGATGCCTTTATACCCGCTGAACTGCAGCTATGACGTCGGGTGAAGTGCGACACCAGCCGAGGCCAGACCCAGACTTTGGAATCCGGCCGACCGAAGGGCTGCCTGAGGCCAGGACAACCCATTTGTTAGGACTGCAGATGCATACCTCTCGGACATCTACATTTATGGTAGGTACAAAACTGTACTTTCTCCATTCTGTGCAGCATGGAAAAGGACGAGAACCTTCCTCCTTTTGATCCTCTGCCTCCTCAGTCTCTACTTGGAAGATTAGCCTCCTCGTGAGTTACAAGCCCTTATGGGTAGGGGACATTTCCTTCCACAAGGACAGTTTCTCTGCCTATACTACCTTGGTGACAAAGGTAGTATTAAATTATCACTGAACCAGTCCAACTGCACGTTGGTACTGGAAACACTGCCATAAAACTAAGTTACTTCCCTTGATGAATATAAAATACTTCTCAACAAAGCAAAAAACTTAACTTGGACTGTGAAGCCTATTTCTCCACTCTCTAAACCAAACACAACAACCCTAAAAAACTCTGATGGAATTTCCTCCCTTCTAAACCCAGGCAAAAAAGAAAACCCCTACCCAGACCCAAATGCCTCTGACTCAGATCTAGCTATCCAATTCAACTCGTACTTTGATTCCATATCTGAACTAACATCATCCTTTGCTAATAACCTACCTTGCCCGCAACAGCCTTCACGTATCCCCTTCTCCAGTACTTCTAGCTCCCTACCTCCTCCCTTTTCCATGGACCCTATCCCAATCTTTACCATAAAATTCTTCAAAAATTGAAACCTTGCTCTAATGCTCCTGATGAAATATCCTTCTTCCTAAGCATAGCTGCAGAAGCCATTGCCTTCCCTGTCTGCATCCTAAAAAATCAATTTCAGAATGCCATGTCCCCCAGTTCTGGAAAGAAGCCTATATCATTCCACTCCATAAAGGCAGCAATAATAATGAGATCTCAACTCCCATCGCTCTTATCCCCTATTTCAAAACTCCTCAACTTCTACCCTATCTTATAAATAACCTTCTTACTCCCACCCAGTATGGATTCTGTCCTGGCCATAGCACCACAACAGCCCTCTTCTTCCTAGAAACTGTAAACTTAGCCCGTGACTGGTTGCATTGTATCTACCCTCCTAGACCTCTTAGGCCTTTGATACCATCTCTCATAGCCTTACTAAACTCTCTAAACTAAATCTATCCCACTCCTCTAACTGGTTCACCAGTTACCTATCAAATGAGCAACAAGCGGTTAAGTGGAAAAAAGTGATTTTTCCCCATTCCAAAACATTCACAGGTGTGCCCCAAGGCTCAGTTCTAGGCCCCTTTCTATTTAATATAGATTTATAGATTAGTATTAAGCTAACTGCCCTTGAGTCATTTTAAGCCTAGCCAATTATCCCTCGAGACTCAAACCCTGCACCTTGTGTTTGTAAGGCAAGCACCTTAACCATTAGGCCACCCTCCCAACCCTATTGACGACTACTACCATGTCATCCCCAACGCTAACCTCATTCAATACGTGGATGACTCTACAATCTGTTCTGCAACCTCAACTTCTGCACTAATAAAGTTAATCCAAGATGCCTTCTCCACGGAACAATGGATGCTAGAAAATCATCCAACACTAAATGCTACTAAAACTAAATTAATGTTATTTTCTCCCTCCTAAAAGTATTACCCTAGACAAAAACTCTTACCAGCAAAAACACTCCTGAAATGGTCTCCACTGCCAAACTATTAGGAATCCTCACCGACCAACAAAAATTTAATAGCTATTGCCAGGTAAACATCAAAAAACTCACAAACTAGGCATGCTTTTGTGGTGAAAGCAAACACATTCTGGCTAGGCTTATAAATGCCCTTGGGCAGATAGCCTAGTACTTGCCTATGAACTACCATTTCATGTCTCCCTCTACCAGATTCATTCTTACTAAAACATACCTAATCCCTTCCCTCCTATATGGTGCCTCTATCTTTACCAGTCTGCAATTTGCCCTCAAATAAAAGCTCTCCTGTTAATATAAAATTTCAAAATTTGCAACTCTCCACAGATCCAGTACCCATCACTGCATCTTCCTGCACCAACTGAACTGGCTTGAACTGCCCAATTATCTTACCTATATGCAACTTATCCAAGCACACACACTTATTTTTAAACCCCATCTCTGCCCTTCTCTCGCCTCTACTTTCAAGATATATCTTCCTAACATGCTATGATCCAACTTCCAAAATCTAATAAAACTTTATAAACCTACCCGACCTCCTGGCAAACATCTTTCTTTCTGCTTAACACTGCACTGGAATTCTCTCCCACCTCTTATCCATACCACTAAGTCTCTCTCTTTACAAATCTCTCAATGAGGATGCTGCTGCTCTCATCCTACATAACTAACTACAGATGTTCATTGTGTTTCACTGTTGCAGTCATTACACTTGGGTTATCATGCTGGCAGGCTACCTGCAGTCTGCCTGAATTTCAAAGTCTAGGTCCAGCATCTGTTGCTGTCACCTCTTCCCTGATGTCAGTGCGCCAGGGGTATAAAAGATGCAGCCGATGCCATTTTCTTCAGTCTTTCTTGCCGTGTGGTGCCCGAAGCAAAAGCAGTTCGCAAGTGCCGGTCGGCCAACTCCTGAGTTTTTCAAAGACTAATTTCAGATCCAAAGTCTTTATTAAAGCTAAGTACCCCATTGGGGAAACTTCTTGCTCCAGACCAATGTTAGAAAAAGTTAACAATTGTATTTTTTGTGGGAAGCAAATACCTCATAAGGATTTTCATTCTTGCTGTATTCCTTGCCTAGGCCCTGATCACAATGTTGCTAGCTGTCAGTTTTGTGCTAGATTTAACCAACGCACTAAGCGTTGGTACGAGTTTGCTTTTCATTACTTTGGACGGAGATTCAATTATATAATGCCATCGGAGCAGCCAATGATGAGTTTATAAAAAGTGCAAGGAAAAAGAAAAGGACAGGCATCCGAGGTCCAAAACCGAGGATTCTGCTAAGCCAGTCGCCGGTTCTCAGTGAGGCACTTTTGCAGCCCCTGACGCCTGCTACCTCAGAGCCACAGGCCACTGACTACTCCCACGTGGAGCCAGCTAGGCTTCTGGGTACTCAAGGTATTGGACACACTGAAACCATTCCCTCAGATGGGTCCAGAGCCGCTGAGCAGGCATCTGCGTCTGAGGGTGTTTTCAGACCTACTCAGTTATATGTAAAGCCTACTTCAGCTTCCAAAGCAGCTCTAAAGACAAACAAGTACAGCTTTCTCCTGGACAGACTTCCATGCCTAAAAAACAGATGCTCAAAATGGCCGAAGACCTAATTACCTTGATCAGGGGTTCCCATCCCCCTCCTGACAAGAGGCCTAGGCAAGAGACAGAATATGAATCTTCTGATCAGGTTTCCATTTCCTCTGACTCTTCTGAACAGGAATATTCTATTCCTCCTGATGAGGATTCTGATGCTGAAGAATCTATCCATTCAGCCTCACCGCCTGAGGATTATTCTTTTGGGGAACCCTGCATACCATGAGGGAGCACTTGCACTGGGAGAGCCAAGACTACTCAATCTAAGAAAAGGCTTGGAGATTTTCTTTTACTACCTCAGCATAGGCCTCTGGCTATTCCTCCTGTGTTAGACATTGTAGATGTGTCTTCAGAGTCTGGCCTTTCTCCTGACTCTTTACCCCCTGCCCCTGTTAAACAAGACAAATACTACAGGGTTCCAGATTCACATAAATGTCTTCATAAAAACCCTGCTGCTGACCCAGAAACTATTTCTCAGGGTCCCAAAGGGGTCAAGGAGTCTACTGCAAAAAACCCTATCCCCTCTGACAGGGATTCAAGGGCGCTAGACAGATAGGAGAAAAAAGGTTTACACTTCTGCTACTTTGGCCGCGAGCGCTTTAAATTGTCAATTTCGTATGCTTAAATACCAGCAATACTTAATGTCACTGCTAAAACAAAAAATGTTGACAAATTCTGATTGTGCAGAATACAAGGAAATGCAGGATTTATTAGATGCAACTGAACAAGTAGGAAAGCATATATTGCAATGTGGTTTTGATTCTCTGGAGGCCTCTTGCAGGGCCGCAGTTATGGGTTCTGTCATTAGGAGGCATGTTTGGTTAAAGGAACAAATCTGCCTGATCATGTTAAAGCAAAATTAGATGCTCCATTACAGCATGATACCTTATTTGGTGTTAAAGCAGAGGAGGTGTTGAAGAAAATTGAGGACAAAGCGAAATCTATGCAAACAGTAAAGGATTTCTTACAGGTACAGCCACCTAGATTTAGCAGGAACTGGCCTACAAAGAATTGGTCCTTTCCAGTGTCAGATGGGCCACAGAGGCAGATATAGATGTCCCAGAGGCAGATCCCAGCCCCTGGGCTCATACAGGCCTAAACTGTGGGGCGCTTCTACCTTCAAAAGTGGAGAAGACAAATCACAGCCATACAGGACAGTCCCAATGACTTTCCTCTGCCAGCACCAAGCACTTAGCTTTTGGCAGCTCCCTTGGGGGGGAAAACCCACTTTTTTTCTCAAAATTGGCACATGATCACCCAGGACAAATGGGTCTTGAATATAGTGTCCCAGGGCTACAAGTTCCACTTTCACACCCTGCCAAGGGCAAAAGGTATGCCAGACCTGCCACACGATCAATGGACAGAGACACCAGCAAGTTTCATCCCTCATGGACATGAGGGCCATTCAGTTGAGTACCACAGCAAGAGCAGGGACAAGGATTTTACTCAACTTTTCTTGGTACCCAGAAAGGGCAAAGCCTGGAGACCAATACTGGACCTGTCTAAATACATTTCTGGATGTCCCAAAATTCAACATGTTGACTCGGCAGCAACTTCTGCTCATGCTGGGCAAGAAGGCTTGGCTTGTAACTTTGGACCTAAGAGGCATACCTGCATATCCCAATCAGACAATCTTGCAGAAGATACCTCAGATTCATAGCTGGCTCAATGCACTACCAATTCTTTGCACTGCCCTTTGGCTTATCTACTGCACCCAGGGTTTTCACAAAATGCCTGGCACCAGTAATTGCATTTTGCAGACAGAGGAGTTCAAATATACCCTTACTTGGATGACTGCCTTATTCAAGCAGAGAACAAGGACATTCTACTAAAGCATCTGGCGTTTCTTAAAAGATTATTAATTTGCCTAGGGTACACAGTAAACGAAAAATCAAAACTCATACCTTCTCAAGAGATAATATTCCTGGGTGCAAGCTTAAATACAACTGCCCAGATGGCTTATCTCATGCCAGACAAAGGCAACTGACTTCTTACTTCAAAATGTTGGCAACAAAGACCCAGTTATCTGCAAGAAAAATTCTGCAGGCTTTGGGCTTCATGGCATCCTGCATTCTGCTAATTCCATATGCCAGACTGCATATGAGGAAACTTCAATGGCATCTAAAAAGTGTTGTGACTCAACATTGTCACAGCATGGAAACATTAATTACCCTCATTCCTTGCCTGCAACAGGAGTTTCGATGGTGGGCACAGGCCTGTCACCACAAGGGACAGCCATTTACCCTACCCACAGCCAGGCAGTCAATAACATGCATCAGATTATGCCTTGGGGGCCCACATGGCAGGAAAATGTATTCAGGGCACATGGCCCACAAGCCAAATCCATCTTCATATCAATCAAAAAGAGATGCTAGCTGTTCAGAATGCCCTGACAGCCTTCAAGGATCTACTTCATCCAGGGCAATTACTGATAAAGACTGACGATACTACAGTCATGTGGTACATAAACAAGCAGGGAGGCACACATTCCTACCCCCTCTGCAAACAAGCCATGACTTTGTGGGACACCGCATTGACTTATCAAGTACACCTGCAAGCACAATTCCTGCCAGGAAAGAAAAATACTCTGGCAGTCTAACAAAGCAGAAACCTCATAGATCCCCACGAGTGGAAACTGGGTCCACAATCTTTCAGCATGATAAAGAAATGGGGATGCCCAGACATAGATCTATTTTCCTCCCCTCAACTGCCAACTACAGAGATTCTGCACAAGGATGCATCATGAGCAAGCATGGAAATTGGATGCTCTATCATTCAGCTGGAAAACCCTAACAGTATATGCCTTTCCTCCTCTGCCTCTCCTCCCCAAGGTACTCCTAAAGGTGAGACGAGAAGCCAAAAATGATTGATTGCCCCAGGCTGGCCCCACCAGCACTGGTACCCAATCCTAAAGAGCTTGTCTCAAGGCCCAGCCTGGACATTACCTCTAATTCCTCACTTACTGACCCAACGAAACAATCAGTGAACCAATCAGATCCTGCACAGCCAACTTAGGACCTTAAATCTGGCAGCATGGCAGATAATGTAGCCATTTAGAACACACCTCTCTAAAGCAGTGAAGGATGTTATTTTGGAGGCCAGGAGGCCCAATACCAGTTAGTCTTGTGCAGAAAAATGGAAGAGATTCTGTGCTTGGAACCAGGCACAAGGAATTGACACGTTTGAACCAAATATTCCTCAGATTTTACAATACCCAACTGAGATGCTGGACAAAGGCCTATCCTTTTCATCAATTAAAATCCATGGTTCTGCCATTTCAGCTCATTACAATACAGAACCACCTATTTTTTTCTCATCCTACCTCAGATGGGGCCATAAGCATAAGACCTCCAAGGAGAGCACCAATACCTGCATGGGACCTCAATTATGTCTTGGAAAAACTCACACTGCCGCCTTTTGAGCCAGCCAATACAGATGAAATAAAGTTCTTATCTTGGAAAACAGCTCTGCTCCTAGCAATAACCTGTGCAAGAAGAGTCTCAGTTATAGGCACTCATGGCTGTGGAACCTTTTATTTTCCATCCAGACAGGGTTTCTCTGAGGACGAACCAACCTTTAGGCCTAAGGTAGTGTCCAGTGTGGCCCTTAACGAAACCATTCATTTGCCTACTTTTTATCCAAACCCAGAGAATAAGGGTGAGACTCCTGCATTCTTTGGACATACACAGACAGCTGCACTTCTACTTGGACAGAACTAAAGCTTTCAGAAAGACTGAGCAACTCATAGTGGCATATGCTGCAGGATCACAAGGAAAGGCTACCTCAAAGCAGACTATTTCAAAATGGATAGGCCACTGCATTCGTTTGTGCTATTCACAACATGGCAAATCAGTGCCTAAGGGTGTTAGGCCACATTCAACCAGGGCAGCAGCCATTTCAGCAGCCTTCCTCAGAGGAGTTCCAACCAAAGACATTTTAGAGGCTGCAACTTGGAGTTCATTGCACACTTTTACCAAGCAGTACCATCTACCTCTCTACTGTAAATACAGAGCAGGCTTTGTCACTGCAGTTCTGCAGGGCCTTATAGCCTCTCCTAATCCTATTTAGGCCAAGCCACCCAACCTCAGCTTTGGGGTTCATCCCAAGTGTAATGGCTGCAACAGTGAAACACCAACAGTACAGATGTGTACCTACCATAAATGTAGATGTTGGTGTATTCACTGTTGCAGTCTAGGTTACCCACCATCCCCCTTTTCTTTGCTGGGCCTTATCTGTACTTCTCTATCCTATACAACCTGTGTGGTGTATTTGCTTGTAGATGAAGGAAATGTTTATTTTACTGCATGCATACTTACTGGCATAATTTTTAACCTACCAATTTGGGGGCACCTGACATCTGGGGCAAGAAAAACTGAAGAAAATGGCGTCTGCTGCATCTTTTATACCCCTGCACACTGACATCAGGGAAGAGGTGACCACAACCGATGCCGGACCTAGACTTTGGAATTCAGGCTGACTGCAGGTAGCCTGCCAGCAGGATAACCCAAGTGTAATGACTGCAACAAGTGAATACACTCTAACATCTACATTTATGGTAGGTACACAACTGTACTTGACTCCCCCTCAAACATCTGCCTTTAGCCTATAATTTCCTGAAGGAACTGGCACTCTTTTTTTTTTGTGTTTTTCATGGATTTGCTCCATCAAATGCCAGTTTATTTCAACTATTGTTAGCATTGTGATTTTTTTCTGTCTCAGGAGTTTTGTAATTTAGAAGATGTTCGTGTTTCACTGTTGCAGTCATTACATTTGGGTAATCATGCTGGCAGGTTGCCCTCAGTCGGCCTTAATTCCAAATTCTTGGTTCCTGTATCGGCTGCTGTCGCCCCTCCTTTGACATCAGGTCGTCAGGGGTATAAAAGATGCAGCCGATGCCATTTTCTTCGGTCTTTCTTGTCGCGCGGTGCCCGAAGCAGTAGTAGTTCACAAGTGCAGGTCGGCAGACTCTTGAGATTTTCTTGTTAGTTTCACATCCGAAGTCAATAAAGCTAAGTAGCCCGTGGGGGAAACTTTTCTTCTTGCTCCAGACAGATGTCAGAAGTTAATTGTATTTCTTGTGGAAAGCAAATACCTCATAAGGATTTTCACTCTTACTGTATTCCTTGCCTAGGCCCTGACCACGACGTTTCAAGTTGTCGGTTTTGTGCTAGATTTAACCAACACACTGTCGGTATGATTTTGCATTAAGCTATTTTGGGCGCAGATTTAATTATAAAATGTTGTGTGATAGCCATCTGACTACCGGAGTTCTCACACAAAAAAAGAAAGACTGGCAACCGAGGCCCAAAACAGACTAAGCTTCTAAGCCAGTCGCGGGTTCTCAGTGAGGCGCTTTTGCAGCCCCTGACGCCTGCTACTTTAGAGTCAGACTGCTACAGACTCTCACGTGGAGTTGGCTATGCCGCTGGAAACTCAAGGTTTTGGAGCCTCGGACACTTCCCTCAGATGGGTCCGGAGCCGCTGAGCAGGCACCGGCTTCTGAGGGTGTATTCAGACCTAAACATTTATACATTAAACAGACTTCAGCTTCAAAGGCAAAGACTAAAGCACCTTTAAAGACAAACTCAAGAGACACATGGACATGCTTCCATGCCCAAAAAACAGATGCTCAAAATGGATGAAGACTCTATTACCTTGATCAGGGGTCCCATCCCCCTCCTGATAAGAGGCCTAGGCAACAGACAGACTATGAATTTTCAGATCAGGTTTCTATTTGATTCCTCTTCTGATCAGGAATATTCACTCCTCCCCTATGAGGATTCTGATGCTGAAGAATCTATTCCTTCAGCTTCTCCTCCTGGGGACTATTCTTTTGGGGAAACCTTGCATACCATGAGGGAGCATTTCCACTGGGAGAGCTAAGATTTTTCAGAATCTAAAGAGGCTCAGGGACTTCCTTTTATTACCTCAGGTAGCTATTCCACCTGTTGGACATTGTAGATGCGTTTTCAGAGTCAAGTCTGACCCCTGACTCCCTTACCTTCAGCTTTTGTCAAGCCTGACAGGTATTACCGTGTTCCTGACTCTCATAAATTCCTTTTCAAAAACCCTACTGCAGACCCAGAAACTATTTCACAGGGTCCCATGAGGGTTAAGGCTTCCGCTGCAAAAAAACCCTACCCCCTCTGACAGATTCTAGCGCACTGGATAGATGGGGGAAAAAAGGTTTAAACATCTGCTACCTTGGCTGTAAGGGCCTTATACTGTCAGTTTCATATGCTAAAATTTCAGCAACATGTTAATACATTGCTTAAACAGAAAATGTTGGTAAATTCTGAATGTGCAGAAAACAAAGAAATGCAGGATTTATTGCATACAGCTGAACAAGTTGGAAAGCATACTTTGCAATGTGGTTTTGATTCTCTGGAGGCCTCCTGCAGGGCCACAGTTACGGGTTCTGTAATTGGGTGGCATGATTGGTTAAAAGAACAAAATCTGCCTGATGTCAGTTAAATTATTAGATGCACCGTTACAGCATGATACCTTGTTTGGTGTTAAGGCAGAAGAGGTGTTAAAGAAAATGGAGGACAAAGCTAAATCTATGCAAACTGTCAAAGATTTTTTTTACAAGTACAGCCACCTAGGTTTAGCAGACACTGGCCTACAAAGAATTGGTCCTTTCCAGTGTCGGAACTCAAAGGAGCATACCCAGATGCCCTAGGGGCAGATCCCAAGCGCAAGGTTCATACAGGTCTAAGCAATGGGGTGCTTCTACCTCCAAAAGTGAAGACAAATCGCAACCATACAGGAAACAGTCCCAATGACTTCCCCCACCTGCACCAAGCACTTATCTCCTGGCAGCACCCTTATGGGGAAAAATAGCACTTTTTTTTTTTTCAAAATTGGCCCATTATAACCCAGGACAAGTGGGTTCTAAACAGTGTCACAAGGCTACAAATTTCACTTCCATACCCTGCCAAAGGCAAATGGTTGGCCAGATCTGCCAAAAAAAATCAATGGGCAGAGGCACAAAAACAAGTCTCATCCCTCATGGACATGGGGGCTACTCAAGTGCCACAGCAAGAGAAGGGACAAGGATTTTACTCTACTGTTCTTGGTACCCAGAAAGGACAAAGCCTGGAGACAAATACTGGATCTATCCTAAATACTTTCTTGAATATACCAAAATTCAAGATGTTGACTTTGCAGCAGCTTCTGCCCATGCTGGGCAAAAAGGCTTGGCTCGTGACTTTAGACCTAAAAGAAGCATACCTGCATGTCCCAATCAGACAATTATGCAGACGATACCTCAGATTCAAGGCTGGATCAACGCATTACCAATTCTCTGCACTGCCCTTTGGCTTGTCTACTGCGCCCAGGGTCTTTACAAAGTGCCTGGCTCCAGTAATTGCATTCTGCAGACAGAGGAATACAAATATATCCTTAGACGGCTGTCTAATTTAAGCAGAGAACAAGGGCATTCTCCTACAGCGTTTGTGAAAAGACTTAACATGCCTAGGGTACACAGTATACGAAAATAAATCAAAACTAGTACCCTCTCGAGATAATATTCCTGGATGCAAGCTTGAATGCAACTGCCCAGATTGCTTATCTCACTCCAGACAAAGGCAACTGACTACCTATTTCAAAGGATTGGCAACAAAGGCCCACTTATCTGCAAGAAACTCTGTAGGCTTTGGGCTTCATGGCATCCTGCATCCTAATTCCATATGCAAGACTGCATATGAGGAAACTTCAGTGGTACTTGGTGTCTGGACACATTGCCACAGTCTGGAAACCATGATTACTCTCATTCCCTGCCTACAACAGGTGTTTGGACGAAGGCTTGTCACCAAAACAAGGGACAGCCAGTACACCATCTCCAGCCAGGCAGAACTTAACGGATGCATCAGATTGTCTGGGGGGGCCCACATGGCAGGAAGAGGCATTCAAGGCACCTGGTCCACAAGCCAAATGCATCTACATATCAAATAGAGATGCTAGCTGTCCAAAATGCCCAGACAGCCTTCAAGGACCTAATTCATCCAGGACAACTACTGACAGACAACACCACCGTCATGTGGTAC